>NW_011476360.1:1557-9719 GCF_000754665.1 Bison bison bison | reverse complement strand
CAGGGTCAAACCCATATCTCTTGCATCTGCAGCATTGGCAGGTGGGTTCTTTACCACAACAGCCACTTTTAGATAATTATGCGAAGCTCTTTCAGCAGAAACCAAACAAAGACAAATTGAATGGAGTAGACAATGAGAAAGTGAAAGTCTCTCAGTTGTTTCTGACTCTGTGACCCCATGGACTACAGGCCAGAATACTGCAGTGGGCAGCCTTTCCCTTCTCCATGGGTCTTCCCAACCCAGGAATCAAATTCAGGTCTCCCGCATTGCAGGAAGATTCCTTGCCAGCTGAGCCACAGGAAGCCCAAGAATACTGGAGTGGGTAGCCTATCTCTTCTCCAAGGGATCTTTCGGACCCAGGAATCAAACCAGGGTGTCCTGCATTGCAGGCAGATTCTTTATCTACTGAGATATCAGGGAAGCCCAAACAATGAGAAATATCACAACCTGATGAAACAAGGAGCTCAGGTGTGAGTGGTTCCAGGCTTGGGGAATTCAGCAGTTGATGTACCTAGAGAGAGTGTTTGAACAACCTTCCACGTGGCAAACCCACATGTCAGCCCCACCGCCAGGTGACCCACATCATGTACAGAGGTGATGACTGCAATCCCAGGTCATGGAAAGGCTCACTGAAAGATGCAGACATGGAAAGGGACTGAGAGAAGGGGGATGGCTCCTCTGAAATTACCTCAGGAACCAGGAATCCCCATGAGACGCTTTGCCCTGCCTTCTGCCTAGAACTGGGTCACCAGGGACATGACAATCACCTCACTGTGGTGCTTTCTGAATTCCAGCCTCTTGGAATCTTACCCTAAATGTAAGTGTCCTTCTCTGTCCTTAACTACAACAGTAGTCAAGTCTGTCCAGGCTCCTCTGACTCTTAGTGACATTAGATGTCTCCTTCTCCTCACGGGTCAAGGAAGAACTCTGCCAGTACCTGCTGGTTCCTGCATCAAATGGTGGAGTATATGAAAACTGACATTTCCATCCATAACGCAGGGAAATTCTCAACACCAAAACTTTCCCTGGACCTAAGAGAGTCCTAACATTGCAGGGGGATCCCCCAGCATAAAACCAGAGAGTTGGGCAATCCACAGTCCACGTGAGACCTGCCCACGGATGTGAAGCTTCAGGAGGAGCACCTTAAGGGTAATTACTACCAATTCCTGCAGGGCCAGCAATTACCACTGTGAGGATGAGAGATCCTTGGGGCCACACTCCATGGTTTGTGGGATATAACTCCACAAACATCCAGGTCTTCAAGGTGAGTGTTCATATTTATCCCTTCAGGACACCTGACGGACGAGGGGAAGGCCAACGCTGAGAAATGTTAACACCTACCCAGAAGGTTCATCAGGCAGACCCTCCATAAAGAGCTATTTCCACAGCTTCTCTTAAGAGATGAACAGAAATTTTTATCTACTGCAGACCTACAGAGGGGGCAGATCTCATGGTTAAGAAAAGAGACTGGACCGGTGCAGTGCAGCCCAAGAGGGAGTAGAAGGAGGATGGGCCAATACTGGAGACCCTGGAGACAAACACAACCCAGACCAGCTCCCGAGTCACGGGTGTTCAACCTCAACAATGCTGGATGGCTCTAACCACATATGACCCCCAGGGACCTGGCAGAGGATTGACACTTAACAAGCTACGATATGCAGCCTCTTTGAGGAGGGGAGCTAGTGTGCAGAGACCACAGCCAGACAACCATCAGGAGCCAGGGTGCTGAGGCTCTGGTACCCACGGCTGGAGACCAGGCTTGGAGCACCTCACTACTGACCTCAAACTGCTCTCTCCTGCCTGATCAACATGGCCAGAATCCCTCTCCTGCTCTTGGGTATCTGACATGCTCAGGAATATTTATGAAGGTTCCATCAGAGACTCAGAACAGGGGGGAGAAGTAGGTTTGTCACAGGGTCCTGCTGGAGGAGACGTGGCTGACTCAGCAGTGGGTTTGTCTCCCCACTGACGCCAGGTCCTGAGGTCCTCAGGAAGGTGGTTAGGAGGGACAGTGAGAAGCAGGATGGAGCCTGAGGATGGATGCACCCTGAGGCCGTCCTGCTGAAGAGATGTCCTGCTGGGGGACATGCATATGGCTGACCGAGCTTCTCTGCAGGGTGCTGTTGTGGCAACCCACTCCAGTGTTCCTCCCCGGAGAATCCCACGGACAGAGGAGTCTGGTGGACTACAGTCTGTGGGGTCTCAAAGGGTCAGACACGACTGAGGTGACTAAGCATGCTCACCACCCCATTCCCTGGGTGAGCACTCTCTCAGGGCAGCCTCCCCTGAGTCAGCTGACAAGGGCCCTGCCTCAACCTCCTCCAGTGTCTCAGGTGTCTCCTCTCACAGGTGTGGGCACTAGGAGCCCCTCAGGTGTTTGTGCTGTGAATTGTCAGGGGTGACTGCATTGGTATCTGACAAGGGGGCTCATCTGGACCTTCTTGTGGGGCCCCTGCAGGGTCCAGGTGCTGCAAGAACAGGTGAGCCCAGGAGTGAATGGTAGGTGGAGCGGGCATCGAGCCCCATGCTTCTGCATGCAGCTATCCTGTGACATGATATTAGCCCATGGGGGGCTGCTACTGCCCAGGAGCATGTGGGGAGGAGTCCATGAGTCTCAGAGATGGAGCCTTCTCTTTTCACTGAAAATAACTAGCAGGACAAGGACTGGTGACGTTTAATATTGGGGCCTGTTGGGAATACACAGCTCGGTGAGGCCATGAGAAGTACATGTGTATATGTCTGTGATTGTGTGTGTTAGTGTCTGAGTGTGTGTAAGTGTGCATGTGAGTGTGTGGTTGTATATGTGTGTGCATGTTTTTGTGTGTGTATACATGAGTGTTTGTATGTGTGTGTATGTGAGTGTGTGTATGTAAGTATGAGGGTGTGTATGTGCGCATCTGAGTGTGTGAATGTGTGTGATTGGGTTTGTGTGTGTATGTGTGAGTATGAAATTGTGTATGAGTGTGTGTGTCTATATGTCTGTGTGACAGGTGTGTGTGTGTGTGACAGGTGTATGTGTAACAGGTGTGTGTGTGTTTCTGTATGTCTGTGTGACAGGTGTGTGTGTGTGTCAGGTGTGTGTGTGTATGTGAGACAGGTTACGTGTGTGTGTGCGTGTGAATACCCAGTGGTTGCTGACTTTGGCGAAACACACTGATTAGAGGTGAAGATGTCTCTATGGCACTAAAGGCTGGTTCACGATGGGGACTGTGTCCTCTGGGGCAGGTCCCTCAGTGGAAGAGCTCTGTGTACACAGGTGTCAGGGACTTGGCAGGACACAGGCCCTCAAACAAGCATGAGGACATGGACACACACCCACTGAGCGTGATCATGGGTCATAAGACTACTCCTTCCTAATATCGCCCATGTATTGAGTGTAAAGTTTTCAGCATGCAGGTGATCTGAGATGTCCTAGGTTAAATACAGATATTCTGAGCCCTGAGAACATCACCCAGAGCAACACCGGCTCTGCACAGCAGACCTGGGAGCACAGCCCTCACCAGGGACTGGAGCTGGAGAGTCCTCCTCCTGGTGGCCTTGGTTCCAGGTCAGGGTCATCCCGGTGCTGCAGTGAAGGAAGGGACAGGGTCCAGTCAAGGGGCTTCATGCACTTTTGTCCCCTGTCCTCCCAGTGTGCACTCCCAGGTACAGTTGGGGCTGAGCTAAGGAAGCCTGGGGCCTCAGTGAAGGTGTCCTGCAAGGCTTCTGGATACACCTTCACCAACTACTACATGCACTGGGTGTGACAGGACCCTCAGCAATGGCTTGAATGGATGGACAGATTGACAGCAAAGATGGTGGAGCAAAGTATGCACAGAAGTTCCAGGGCAGAGTCACGTTGGCTGCAGACACGTCCACCAGCACCGCCTACATGGAGCTGAGCAGTCTGAGGTCTGAGGACACGGCTGTTATTACTGTGTGAAACACACAGTGTGAAAACCCACATCCTGAGGGTGTCAGAAACCCTGAGGGGCAGGGAGGCTGTGCTGGGGCTGATGATGACAGGGATGATTGGGTTGGGGTCCTGAGAAAAGTGGATACAAACATGTGTTCACTGTTACAGGAGTGTGTTCACCGTCAGAGGAGTGTGCTCACTCTCAGGGAAGTGTGTTCACTGTCATAGGAGTGCGTTCACTGTCAGAATTTGTGTTCACTGTCAAAGGAGTTGTGTGTTCACTCTCAGAGGACTGTGTTCCATCAGAGGAATGTGTTCACTCATACAGGAGTGTGTTCCCTATCTGAGGAGTGTGTTTGCTGTAACAGGCTTGTGTTCACTGTCAGAAGTGTGTGTTCCCTGTCAGAGGAGTGTGCTCACTGTTGCAGGAGTGTGTTCACTGTTAGAGAACTGTCGTCTCTGTCTGAAGAGTGTTTTCACTGTTAGAGGAGTGTGTTCACTGTTTAGGAGTGTGTTCCCTGTCAGAGAGTGTGTTCACTCTCACTGGATTGTGTTCAATGTCAAGGAGTGTGTTCACTCTCAGAGGAGTGTGTTCACTGTTACCAGAGTGTGTTTCCTGTCAGAGGAGTGTGTTCATTGTTAGAGGAGTGTGCTCACTGATGAAGGAGTGTTCCCTGTCAATCAGAGGAGTCTGTTCACTTTTATAGGAATGTTTGCACTGTCAGAGGAGTTTGTTCACAATTACAGGAGTGTGTTCACTCTCAGAGGAATGTGTTCACTGTTACGGGAGTGTGTTCCCTGTCAGAGGGATGTGTTCCCTGTCAGGAGTATGTTCATTTTTAGAGGAGTGTTCATTGTTAGAGGAGTGTGCTCACTGTTGCAGAAGTGTGTTCAATGTCAGAGGAGTCTGTTCACTTTTATAAGCATGTGTGCACTGTCAAAGGAGTTTGTTCACCATTACAGGAGTGTGTTCACTGTCAGAGGCGTGTGTTAACTGTCAGAGGCGTGTGTTCACTGTTACAGGAATGTTTCCCATACAATAGATACTCTGTCAGAGGAGTGTGTTCCATACACTAAGCACTCTGTTGGAGGAGTGTGTTGTGTACAATACACACTCAGTCAGAGGAGTGTGTTACGTACAATACACGTTGTGTCAGAAGAGTGTTCTGTACAATAAGCACTGTGTCAGAGGATTGTGTTCCATACAGTAAAGATTCTGTAAGCAAAATATCAGCACTGAGGGGGAAGCGTCAGTGCACTCTACGGACACAAGCCCCTGTGGGGTCTCTGTGTGGACCTGAGTCTTTGCCTTAGAGCCACGGCTCCATCCCACATGAAGTCCACCTTCATCTCCATGCAGATGTATTAAGACGTCTGCAGGTGGTTGAGCCTTTTGCAGCCCTGCCCAGGAGTGAACAGCCCTCTTGTTCTATGTCATGTCCAGGACCTGGTATGTTGGGATCTGGGTTCCAGTTATTCTAACTGTGCAGTGGTACCTCACGATCCTTTAAGCATGCAGTCCCTGGTGGCTTGTGATGTGGAAGGTCTTTCCAAGTGCTCACGTGTCAGCTGTCCATCTTTGGAGGCAAGTTCAGACTTCACCCATTTTTCATTGGGTTGCTTACCTTCTGTTGTTCAGTTATGAGTGTTTACATGCATTCATAGCACAAAGTTCTTACCAAATATGCTATTTATAAATGTATCTTTCCAGCCTGTGGCTTGCCGTTAGATTCCCTTAACAATGAGTTCAGAAAACAAGTGTTTTTCATTGTGATGCTCTCCAATTTTGGAGAAGGCAATGGCACCCCACTCCAGTACTCTTGCCTGGAAAATCCCATGAACGGAGGAGCCTGGTAGGCTGCAGTCCAGGGGGTCACTAAGAGTCGGACATAACTGACTTTCACTTTTCACTTTCATGCATTGGAGAAGGAAATGGCAACCCGCTCCAGTGTTCTTGCCTGGAGAATCCCAGGGACAGGGGAGCCTGGTGGGCTGCCATCTATGGGGTCGCACAGAGTCAGACAGGACTGAAGTGACTTAGCAGCAGCAGCAGCAGAAGTTTTCCAAGTGCAGCCCCACCCCTCCCTCAACAGATGGGGCTGAAGAGTTGGGAAAATCAGGAACATGGAAGGAACATGGAATTCTTCTCCATGGGATTTCGGTCTCTTCTCCCCCACATGCTTTATTCTCGTCAATCATGTATTGAAACCAGTACTAATGGATGTTTATTCTGTACTTTGAATTAAAATAGACATAATGTTTTAATTTTGTTCAAATTGTTCCACTTTTAGCCTGGGGTTGGCTAAGCTTTGGGGTTGGTGCCTGTAGCCCTTTGAAATTCCCGAGTGGTTTTGTGTCTTGGAAGACTCCATAGGCTGTGGGACTACACACAGACTGCCCCAGTGTTGTCTTGCACACTCCCTCTCCCAGCCCTGGAATTAGCCATTTCTCTAAGCAATTCTGCTTTCTTCAGGTGTGAGAAGTTATTAGAAACCAGGAGTTTCAGGATAGTTGTTCTCATGCACCTGGGCTGACTATGGCTGCTTGGCTAGCAGAGCAAGGAAGCGTGTGACAGTGTCCTGCACCAGATACACTCTGGGGTCTAGCAGGATTTCTGGATCTGGTCTTCTCTGCCAGTATTAGACCGAACTTGCAAACACAGTGGTGCATCCACCCCCACCCCAAAGCTCCACGGGCCTCTCTAGCCTTCTTCCCTGGCATCCGGAACTGCCCACCCAACAGCGAGAAGCCTGGTTCCCATCATATGCCATCTGGCACCTAGTGCTCGGGTCCCAGTATGCACATGCAGTGTTCTGGGTGGTCAGCACTGTCCGTGTGGACACACATGGTCACTGTCGAGGCTCAGCCCCGGTGAGCACTCCTCCACCCTCACCCTGACAGACCCCACATGTTGGGAAAGTTCCCACAGATCCCACCACATTCAGTATGCTCTTGTAAGCTGTATAATGTCACTAGACATTTTTTACAGTCTATACTTCATCCTGAGAATCAGGACCTCCTAAATGATGTTTTACACGTGTGCATTAACTTTCATCCGTTATGCCATCAAGCTCAGTGACTTTTAACAAGGGCATAATATCGTGGGTCCACCATCCCAGGTCATACAGGATAGCTTCACCAGCCCTAAAAGTCACCTGGGCTTCATCTGTTCAATGGCCTCCCTTGAATTCCTGGATCCGCTGACAGGTTTGTCCTGTGTGTGTGTGTATGGGTGTTCAGTTGAGTCTGACTTGTTCAGACCCCATGGACTGCAGCCCACCAGGCTTCTGTGTCCGTGGGATTTTTCCAGGCAAGAGTACTGGAGGGGGTTGCCATTTCCTCCCTCAGAGGATCTTCCCCACCCAGGGATTGAACCTGTGTTTCCCATGTCTCTTGTGTCTCCTACATTAGAAGCAGACTCTTTACCACGGCACCACCTGGGAAGCCCTGCCCTAACTGTAGTTTCCCCTTTCCAGAATGGCCTATAAATGAAGTCACACAACATGCAGGCCTTTAAGACTGCTTTCTTTCACTTCGCCATATGCATTTAAGGTTCATTCACACCAGCCATGGACAGTCCAGAAAGGAAATTAAGAAAGTATTCCATTTAAAATTGCATGTGAAAGAATTAAATGCCTAGCAATAAATTTAACCAAGGAGAGGAGAGACATGTGCACTGAAAACCACAAAACCTAAGACAAAATATAAAACATGGAAAGAAATGAGACTCCATGCGTGTTCAGTTGTAGCTGGCTCTTTGAGATGCCATGGACTGTAGCCCACCAGGCTTCTCTGTTCATGGGATTTTTCAGGCAAGAACACTGGAGTGGGTTGCCATTTCCTCAGGCAGGGCGTCTTCCTGACCCAGGCACCCTATTTCTCCTGACAGTCTTAACTGCAGCCCAGGCCCCGTGGAGCCTCCCCTCCTGTGTCTCCTGCACTGACGGGCGGGGTCTTTGCCATGCACGTCACCTGGTGCACACACATCTGAGCTCACAGATGGAACAGCTTCTCCACATTGTAGGACAGCAAGGCTTACCCGAGTCACTAACATGACCAGTGAGGAGGAGAAAGCCACTGAGTAAGAGGGCAGGGTTTCCCTTAGGGCTGATGGGAGCCCTCAGGACCCGGAGCGAGGAAGTGGCTGTTCAACTGTTCAGTGTCAAACGGTTAGTTTCATGACATGTGAAGTTTCCATCCACTAAAAAGAAAAGATTCCTAGATGACCCTTGAGGGTTCCATAGCTCGTTCTTCTATTCTTCCCATG
>NW_011476360.1:0-994 GCF_000754665.1 Bison bison bison | reverse complement strand
CACTCAGTTGTGTCCGACTCCTAGCGACCCCATGGACTGAATCCCACCAGGCTCCTCCATCCATGGGATTTTCCAGGCAAGAGTATTGGAGTGGGTTGCCATTGCCTTCTCCAACTACCTCCTGGAGTTTGCTCAAACTCAGGTCCATTGAGTTGGTGATGCTATCTAACCACCTCATTCTCTGCCGTCCCCTTCTTCTGGCCTCAATCTTTCTCAGGATCTGGATCTTTTCCAATGAGTCACCTCTTCACATCAGGTGGCTAAAGTAGCAGAGCTTCAGCATCATCCCTTCCAATGAATTTCCAGGGTTGATTTCCTTTAGAATTGACTGGTTTGATATCCCTGCTGTCCTAGACACTCTCAAGAGTCTTCTCCAGCAGCACAATTCGAAAGCATCAATTCTTTGGTGCTCAGCCTTCTTTATGGAAAATGGTAACCCACTCCAAGGTTCTTCCAAGATAACCTCACAAATGGTATGAAAAGTGTAAAATTATGTTACCTTTCTTCAAAACTGCCACACTGCCTGCCGAGGTGACTGGATCAACCTTCTTTCCACCAACAATGATGAGCTTTTCCATTGTCCTCCTCACTGATCAACAGTAGGCATTGCAAGACTGGTGGGTTTTAGCCATTTTAACAGTATGGCTAAACATTGGCCCTGCTTGTGAGGAGAGCTCCTAGGGAGGGTCTGGATTCTCTCTGGTCCTGATGCTCTCAGACATCTCCCCTCCATACCTGTGGGGACGGACCCTCACTCTCCTGAAAATCCACTGCACTGTGACCTTCACAGAAGGGGAGTGGTCCCACAGACAGCACAGGTCTCATTACAAGCACAGGGTTCCAGACCCCCGGCCAACCATATAAGCTCTGTCTCACACACACCAGAGTGGGCCGAGAGGCCCTCCCTGCCCCAAGGGCCCCTCCCCGATGCTCACAGGTCATGCTGTCACCTCAGTAGCAGCCCGGGTGGTGGGACGATGGAAGGATGATGAAG
>NW_011476359.1:15531-16015 GCF_000754665.1 Bison bison bison | reverse complement strand
AATGTGACTTTAAAAAGAGAGAAAGAAAGTTACTATGCATAGAGAATGGTGTCTATTTGTTAAAATGATATAGCAATTTAAAAGCATAGGCATCACCATCAGATCATTTAAATATATAGAAAAAATACTAATAGAACAGAAGGGAGAAAGAGATAGCAAAACAATAATAGCAAGGTGTTATAATATCCCAACTGCAACAATATGTTTATCATCCTGACAAAAAATCAATAGGAGTTAGCAGACATGAACAATACTATAAATGAAATTGACCTGACAGATACATACAGGGCATTTCACGTACAGGAGCAGAATACACAATCTTTTCAAGGGTACACACAGCATTCTCCAGGAGAGATCATATATTAGGCTAAAAAGAAGTCTTAACATTTTAAGAAGACTGAAATTATAGCAAGTATTTTTACCCTCAAGGGTATGGAACTCGAAATAAATAATAGTAGGAAAATTGAAAAATTCAAAAATACAT
>NW_011476359.1:14081-15028 GCF_000754665.1 Bison bison bison | reverse complement strand
GGCCACAGCAATCAGAGCAGAAAAAAAATAAGAGGAATCCAAACTGGAAAAGAAGAAGTAAAACTCTCACTGTTTGCAGATGACATGATCCTCTACAGAGAAAACCCTGAAGACTCCACCAGAAAATTACTAGAACTAATCAATGAATATAGTAAAGTTGCAGGATACAAAATCAACACACAGAAATCCCTTGCATTCCTATACACTAATAATGAGAAAATAGAAATGAAGGAAGCAATTCCATTCACCATTGCAACAAAAAGAATACAATATTCAGGAATATATCTACCTAAAGAAACTGAAGACCTATATATAGAAAACTATAACACACTGGTGAAAGAAATCAAAGAGGACATTAATAGATGGAGAAATATACCATGTTCATGGATTGGAAGAATCAATATAGTGAAAATGAGTATACTACCCAAAGCAATTTATAGATTCAATGCAATCCCTATCAAGCTACCAACGGTATTCTTCACAGAGCTAGAACAAATAATTTCACAATTTGTATGGAAATACAAAAAACCTCGAATAGTCAAAGCAATCGTGAGAAAGAAGAATGGAACTGGAGGAATCAACTTACCTGACTTCAGGCTTTACTACAAAGCCACAGTCATCAATACAGTATGGTACTGGCATAAAGACAGAAATATAGATCCATGAAACAAAATAGAAAGCCCAGAGATAAACCCATGCAACTATGCACACCTTACCTTTAACAAAGGGGGCAAGAATACACAATGGAGAAAAGACAATCTCCTTAGCAAGTGGTGCTGGGAAAACTGGTCCACCACTTGTAAAAGAATGAAACTAGAACACTTTCTAACACCATACACAAAAATAAACTCAAAATGGATTAAATATCTAAACGTAAGACCAGAAACTATAAAACTCCTAGAGGAGAACATAGGAAAAACATTCTCTGACATACATCACAGCAAGAT
>NW_011476359.1:9448-12164 GCF_000754665.1 Bison bison bison | reverse complement strand
GAAAAGAAATGCAAAAAAGCAAAATAGCTGTCTGGGGAGGCCTTACAAATAGCTGTGAAAAGAAGAGAAGCAAAAAGCAAAGGAGAAAAGGAAAGATATAAACATCTGAATGCAGAGTTCCAAAGAATAGCAAGAAAAGATAAGAAAGCCTTCAGCAATCAATGCAAAGAAATAGAGAAAAACAACAGAATGGGAAAGACTAGGGATCTCTTCATGAAAATCAGAGATACCAAAGGAACATTTCATGCAAAAGTGGAAATAGAACTGTCTTATGACCCAGCAATCCCACTGCTGGGCATACACACTGAGGAAACCAGAATTGAAAGAGATACGTGTACCCCAATGTTCATCGCAGCACTGTTTATAATAGCCAGGACATGGAAGAAACCTAGATGTCCATCAGTAGATGAATGGATAAGAAAGCTGTGGTACATATACACGATGGAGTATTACTCACCCATTAAAAAGAATATATTTGAATCAGTTCTAACGAGGTGGATGAAACTGGAGCCTATTACACAGAGTGAAGTAAGCCAGAAAGAAAAACACCAATACAGTATACTAACACATATATATGGAATTTAGAAAGATTAAGGTAACAATAACCCTGTATACGAGACAACAAAAGAGACACTGATGTATAGAACAGTCTTTTGGACTCTGTGGGAGAGGGAGAGGGTGGGATGATTTTGGAGAATGGCATTGAAACATGAATAATATCATATATGAAACAAGTCGCCAGTCCAAGTTCGATGCACGATACTGTATTCTTGGGGCTGGTGCACTGGGACGACCCAGAGGGATGGTACAGAGAGGGAGGAGGGAGAAGGGTTCAGGATGGGAAACACGTGTATACTTGTGGCAGGTTCATGTTGATATGTGGCAAAACCAATACAATATTGTAAAGTTAAAAAATAAAATAGAAACACACAGAAAAAGAAATAAATGTTTACAATTAGACAAAATAAATATTTCAATTGAACAGTCTAATTTATGCCTCAAGGAAACAGAAAAAGAAGAACAATTTAAGACCGATTTAGCATAAAGTAGGACATATAAAGATTAGTAATACATAGAGTTCCAAAAGACCATAGAAAATATTAGCAAAATTGAGCTAGTTTTTTTGACAAATTAAAGGAAATTGCCATTAGCTAGACTAACTCAAAGGGCTTCGTAGGTGTCTCAGGGATAAAGAATCTGCCTACCAATGCCAGAGACCCTTGAGATGTGGGTTCAGTCCCTGTGTCAGGAAGGTCCCCTGGAGGAGGGCATGGCAATCCACTCCAGTACTCTTGTCTGGAGAATCCCATGGACACAGGAGCCTGGGCTACAGTCCACAGGGTCGCAAAGAGTTAGACATGACTGAAGAGACTTGGAACACACAAGCTAATGAAAAATAGAGACAGAAAAGACTCAAATTTAGAAATAAAAGAGGTGACATATACAGAAAAAATTATAAAAAGACTAATAACAATTGTACACCAATAAGTTGAATAACCTAGAAAAATTGATAAATTTCTAAATATAATCTACCCAAACAATTTCATGAGTAGAACATCTGAACCAACAAATAATGTGGTAGGAGATTGAATGAATAACCAAAAACCTCCCAACAAAGCAAAATTTAGGCTCATGGCTTCATTGGTGAGTTTTATGAAACATTTAAAGAAGAATTAGCACCAATGTTAAAAACTCTCCCAAGAAATTGAAGAGTAGGGAAAACTTCTACACTTCTTTTATGAGGCCAGTATTATCCTGATATCAAAGTTGGAGAAGAACATTATAAGAAGAAAATTATAGGCCAATATCCCAGATGAACATAGATAAAAAATTTTCAATAAGTTACTAGCAATCTAAATTTAAAGCCACATTAAAAGGATCATACTTCATGATTAAGATTTATGGCAACATGAGAGAGACATAGGTCAGTGTTAGCCCAAGAGAGACTATATGACAATGTACATTTTCCCTTGGTATTCCAGGAAAAGACAATTGCCCGCCTACTTCCATCCTAGACTGCAAACCTGTGTC
Source organism: Bison bison bison (assembly GCF_000754665.1). Taxonomy (NCBI): domain Eukaryota; kingdom Metazoa; phylum Chordata; class Mammalia; order Artiodactyla; family Bovidae; genus Bison; species Bison bison. Next base: position 10,133 of record NW_011476359.1, on the reverse strand, counting down.
CTTTTTCCCCACATCTGCGTGGACCTTGAAACCCAGTTCCCAGGTCACCCCTACACCTTGCAACCTTCACTCTAAGAAATGTTGATACTTCCAAGCACAGTGACTCTGAGTTTATGTGGGATTTATATTTTTTAATAAGATTTATTTTTTAAAAAGCATACAATCTAAAGAATTGAAAAAAATCTCTCTCATGAGATATGCCACATTAACAGAATGAATAATCTCTACTGATGCAGAAAATGCACTTGAGAAACCTCAGTATCTTTTCATAATAAACATTTTGTTAAAATTAGGTATAAAAGAAATGTATTTCAACACTGTAAAGATCATTGATCACAAACACAAAGCTAGCATCATTCTCAACTGTGGAAAGCTAAAAAGCCTTTCCACTAAGATAAGGAACAAGAAAAGGATGCTCACTCTCACCACTTCTATTCAACATAGTACTGAAAGTCCTATCCAGAGTGAATTTAGTCAAGAAAAAGAAAAAAAAAACGCCATGCTAATTTGAAAGGAATAAACTAATTTTTTTTTCTGTTTGCAAATGGTATACACTTATAGGAAAGTCTAAAGACTACATGAAAAATCTGTTAGAACTAATAAGTATAGTAAACTTGCAGGATACAAAAAGACAAGTGAGATTGCCTAAAACTACAAAGGTACTGCACAGCAAAGGAAATAGTCA
>NW_011476359.1:7719-9348 GCF_000754665.1 Bison bison bison | reverse complement strand
ACTTATAGAATGGGGGGGGGGAATGTGCAAAACCTGTATCTGCTAAGGCATTAATATCTAATCTACATAAGTAACTCATACAACTCAATGGGAAGAAAACAGTCTGATTTAAAAATAGGCTAAGGAACTGAATAGACATTTTTTCCAATGAAAATTTCCAACAGGTACATAAAGAAATCCTCAATATCACTAATATTCAGAGAAGTGGAAATCAAAACCACAATGAGATTTCACCTCACACCTGTTAGAATAGCTATTATCAAAAACAGAAAAAATAACAAGTCTTCGTGAAGATGTGGAGAAAGGGGGACCCTTGTACAGTTTGTGGTAATGTAAATTTATATAACCCTTATGGAAAACAGTATGGTAGTAGCAGTGTTAGTCACTCAGTTGTGTCTGACTCCTTGCGATCCCATGTACTGTAGCCTGCCAGGCTCCTCTGTCCATGAGATTCTCCAAGCAAGAATACTGGAGTGGACTGCAATTCCCTTCTCCAGAGGATCTTCCTGACCTAGGGATCAAACCCGGGTCTCCTGCATTGCAGGCAGATTCTTAACCTTTTGAGCTACAGGGAAGACTCTAGGGGTTTCTAAAAAAAAGTCAAAAATAGAAATATCAGATGATTCAAGACAGGTACAGATGATAAGCAGGAACATAGAGTCAAATACTTCATGAGATCTCAAACGTGTAAGCCACAACATCCAACTTATAGAATCTCAGAGTAGAATAGTGGTAACCAGGAGGCTGGTAGGTGGGGGAACTGCAGTGATATCGGTCAATGAGTACAAATTTTTAGTCACACAGGATGAATTATTTCTGAAGATTGCATGGTGACTATAGTTAATTGTATTATATAGCCAGTATTTGTTTAAAAAGTAAACCTTGAATGTTAAATGTTCTTACCACAAAAAAAGGTAACTATATGAGTTGGTAAATGTGTTTATTAGCTTGATTGTGGTATACTCATTTCCTAATATACATGTACACTGAAACAAGTTGCAAATCTTAAATTTATACAAATTTTACTTGTCAGTTTTATCTTGATAAAGTTGGGAAATTGAAAAATAAACATAAAACACCAGAACATATACTGATGAAACATGAATGCAAAAAAATGGTTGTTTTTATTAAAGCTAATTCGAGAGTTTGGAATTGTTTTAAAATAACTAATAAAAGGAGGAGGAGTCAAGATGACTGAATAGGACACAGAATCTTCTGTTCTCACAAGTGTATCAAGAATACATTTACAAATAGAACAATTCTCACCGAATATCTGCTAAACATTAGCAGAAAATTTCAGATACCTAAAAGGACAAGAAAATTCCCCTCGCAACTGGGTAGGATGAAAGAAAGAAGAGAAAAGAGGAATCAAAAAAGAGACCAGCAATCCTTGAAGGAATCTAAAGTTAAGAAGAGGTTCCCACACTCAGAAAAATCCCTCACAGGCTAGTCATCTGGGACAGAAAGCGGCCTTTGGGGGATCAAAGGCGATTATAGCAGATGGTCAATGTAAGGCACGGCAAAGTAAGAACTGTGCACATGCTCCACGCTGCTGCCCTACTCACCCAAGCCTGAATCGTGTGTCTCCTGTTGCAAAGAGGATGCTGGGTGCTGGAAAGTGGGGTTTGG
>NW_011476359.1:3836-6465 GCF_000754665.1 Bison bison bison | reverse complement strand
TATGTGTTTATGTTTGCTTTCTTTTGCTCTTTCCCTTAGTTTATTCCTTATTGTTTTCATTTTTAAGCTCTTTTGTTCTTTTTTTTTTCTGTTTTCTGTCTGCTTCTTCTTTTGTTTCTGTTTGATTCTGTTCCTGTACATTTGTTTTGGGTTTTGTCAGTTTGTTGTTTTTTGGTTTTTGTTTTTCCTTTTTTCTTTAGCCATGCTTTTTTGGGTTGTGGGCTTTGGGTTTTCTAGCCAGGGATCAGGCCTGGGCCTCTGGACAGGGAGCACTGAGTCCAGGATTCTGGACCACAGAGATTTTCCAGGCCCAGGGAAAATTAATTGCTGTGTACTTTCCTGAAAGTATCTATCTTGATACAAAGACCTGGCTCCACCAAAATGCCTGCAGATTACGTAGTGCTGAACATTTCATGCCAAACAACCAGCAAGAGAGGAACCCACCCATCAATAGACAGGTTGCATGAAGTCATACTAAACTCACAGATAAAACACAATAATTGAAATGAAAATACACTAGAAGGGATCAATAGCATAATAACTGAGGCAGAGAAATGGATATATGAGCTAAAAGGTAGAATGGTGGAAATAACTGCCATGGATCAGAATAAAGGGGAAAAAAATGAAAAGAAATGAAGATAGTGTCAGAGACTTCTTTGAGAACAATAAACACACTGATATTCAAATTACAGGGGTCCTAGAAGAAGAGAAATAATCTGACAAAATATCTGAAAAAAATTATAGTTGAAAACTTCTCTAACATGAGAAAGGAAATCGTCACCCAAGTACAGGAAGCATAGCTAGCCCAGACAGGAGAAACCCAAGGAGAAACATGTTGAGACAGATATTGATCAAACTAATAAAAATTTAATACAAAGAAAAAAATATTAAAAGCAGCAAGGGGAAAGCAACAAATAATACACAAGGGGATTTCCATAAGGATAACAGCTGATCTTTCTAAAGAAACTCTTCAGGCCAGAGGGAATGGCAGGACATACTTAAAGTGATGAAAAGAAAAATCCTATAACCAAAATTACTCTACCTAACAAGGATCTCATTCAGATTCAACAAGGAAATCAAAAGCTTTACAGACAACCAAAATAATTCAGCACTATGAAATCAACTTTACAACAAAAGGTAAAGTGATTTCTCTAGGCAGGACACACAAGAGAAGAAAACAACCTACAAAAATGATTAAGAAAAGGGTAATTGTAACATACATATTTATAATTACATTAAATGTAAATGGATTAAATGCTGCAACCAAAAAATGCAGACTAACTGAATGGATACAACAACAACCCCCACATATATATGCTGCTGACAGGAGACATGCTTCAGATCCAGGGACACATACAGACTGTAAGTGAGAGGATGGAAATAGATACTCCATAGAAATGAAAGTCGAAAGAAAGCTGGAATAGCAGTACTCATATTAGAGAAAACATACATTAAAATAAAAAACTGTTACAAGACAAAAGGAAGGACACTACATAATGATCAAGGAATCAAGTCAAGAAGAAGACATACCAATTACGAATATTTATACATCCAACATAAGGAAAATGCTAACAGCCATAAAAGGGGAAATTGACAGTAACACAATAATAGTGGGAGACTTTAACACCCCACTTACACCAATGGATAGATCATCTAGAAAGAAAATAAGGAAACACAAACCTTAAATGACAAAATAGACCAAATAGACAATTGATATCTATAAGACATTCCATCCAAAAGCAACAGAATTCATCCTTTTCCTGTGCACACAGTACATTCTCCATGATAGATCACATGCTGTGACACAAATCAGGCCTTAGTACATTGAAAAAAAAATTGAAATGGTACCAAGCATCTTTTCCGAGTACAACACTATGAGTTTAAAAATCAATTAAAGAAGAAAAAAAACTGTAAAATATAGAACACATGAAAGCTAGTAAATATGCAACTAAATAATGAAGATATCACTGAAAAAATCAAAGAGGAAATTATAAAAATACTTTGAAACAAATGACAATGAAAACTCAATGATCCCAAATCTATGGGATCCAGTAAAAGCAGGTCTAAGAGGGAAGTTTCCAGCAATACAATCCTACCTCAATAAACAAGGAAAACCTCAAATAAACAACCTAACTTTACACATAGAACAATTAAAGAAAGATGGACAACAATGAAACCTCAAACTTAGTAGAAGGAAAGAAATCATAAAGATCAGAGAATAAATAAATGAAATAGAAATGAAAACATATAAATTATCAATGAAATTAAAAGCTGGTTCTTTTAGAGGATAAGCAAAATTGATAAACCTTTAGACAGTCCTAAGGAAAAAAAGGGAGAGAGTTCATATCGTAATACTAATAATGAAAAAAGAGAAGCTACAATAGACACCACAGAAATACAATGGGTAAAAGACTACTACAAGCAACTATATGACCATAAAATGGACAACCTAGAAGAAATTCTTAGAAAGGTACAACCTCCCAAGACTGAAACAAGAATAAATAGAAAATATGAGCAGACTAATCACAAGTAATGAAATTGAAGCTGTGATTAAGAATCTTCCAGAGGAGGAGCCAAGATGGCGGAGGAGTAGGACGGGGAGAACACTTTCTCCCCCACAAATTCATCA
>NW_011476359.1:0-676 GCF_000754665.1 Bison bison bison | reverse complement strand
GCCACAATAAAGAGAACTCCACAAACTGCCAGAATACAGAAAGGACACCCCAAACTCAGCAATTTAAACAAGATGAAGAGACAGAGGAATACTCAGCAGATAAAGGAACAGGATAAATGCCCACCAAACCAAACAAAAGAGGAAGAGATAGGGAATCTACCTGATAAAGAATTCCGAATAATGGTAGTGAAATTGATCCAAAATCTTGAAACTAAAATGGAATCACAGATAAATAGCCTGGAGACAAGGATTGAGAAGATGCAAGAAAGGTTTAACAAGGACCTAGAAGAAATAAAAAAGAGTCAATATATAATGAATAATGCAATAAGTGAAATTAAAAACACTCTGGAGGCAACAAATAGCAGAATAACAGAGGCAGAAGACAGGATTAGTGAATTAGAAGATAGAATGGTAGAAATAAATGAATCAGAGAGGATAAAAGAAAAACGAATTAAAAGAAATGAGGACAATCTCAGAGACCTCCAGGACAATATTAAGCGCTACAACATTCGAATCATAGGGGTTCCAGAAGAAGAAGACAAAAAGAAAGACCATGAGAAAATACTTGAGGAGATAATAGTGGAAAACTTCCCTAAAATGGGGAAGGAAATAATCACCCAAGTCCAAGAAACCCAGAGAGTCCCAAACAGGATAAACCCAAGGAGAAACACCCCAA
>NW_011476358.1:20243-21642 GCF_000754665.1 Bison bison bison | reverse complement strand
TTAAACTATTCTCTAACCACTTGTTTGGTCCCATATATATAATCTTAAAGATATTCTCCTTTTCACATTTTGTATGAATAGAAATACGTTTCTCTTCTTTTCCTCTAGAGGGAACAGATAAATAGATACATATAGAGTAAGAGACAGAAAAATACATAAAGATATAAATAGTGATTCCCACTTGCACACCAGTACCAATGCCATAGAGTGTTGAAAAACACCACACTAACTTTTAAAATAAATTGAATTTCTTATAGATCCATGGGTATAAAAGTGTATCTAATATCGACTTTAGAATTCAGCCAAATACTGTCTGAAAATTGTGAAAACACAATGAGATTAAAACAAAAGGGAAACATAACTGACAGCTCTGAAATCTATAATGTCAGTCAATTTTAGATAAAACAAAAAATAAAATTTTCTATTGAATATTTTAATTTTTCAAAGTTCCTGTTTAACTTCTGTTGTATGACATTTGCTCTTTAAAAATGGAAGAATTAGATGAAAATTAACTTTGCTTCTCCAATCAACAGGCATGGTTTTGGAAGAATTATTTTACAAGCTCTAGTTTGTTAACTCCTTTCTTAAGTGAGGGCTTAAATAACTTCTGAGGAAAAAAGATAAACAATCTTTATCAAGGAATTCTTTCAAAATGGGGTAGTTTTCTTGATAAAAACCATACCATGTCATTACCTGGAGGCAGTAATTCATTTTCTTTCATCTTCACCCCAATGCCCCTTGCCTACAAGTACTATTTAGTAGAGCTTCTTGTAGGCGGTAGGCTTTGTCATTTAGAAGGCTTGAAAAACAGTAATTTCATAAAATGAGTCAGAAGTTTCCTTTATCATAATAAAAGCATAGTGTATAAAATTACTTTTATAAAGAAAATGCATTCTTGCCTATTATTGCACTTTATCATCTCCAAATCAATTTCAGCATAAATTTTCAAGTGTGCCTTTTAAAAAGCTTATAATATTGTACTAGACTAGGAGTTAATTTTTAGAACAATTGGGTAAGAAATTTCAATCATAAGAAGTGTTGTCATGTTGTTTGCCAGTTCATATATTTCTTCAGAGGGGTCATGCATAATTTTAGGAGGGTTGTTTTTTGTACATAGCATTTAAATGGCAACTATTACAAACAGAGGATTCACAAAATTGTCCTCAGTTTGCTAATTAGGAATAAAAGTTAGACATTTCTCATTTTGCAAATTATATCACATGACCATAAATGTGCATACACATATTCAATTTACTGAACTTTCAGTACTGAATCTCTGACTCCCAAGTTTTCTCTAAACTAGTCAGAAAAACCTGAAGTTCAGGTACACACCTTAGAAGACCATATCCTGTTTAGAAAAGGAAAAGCATGAACACATCAGAAAAAGAACCATACCACA
>NW_011476358.1:18297-19915 GCF_000754665.1 Bison bison bison | reverse complement strand
CTGGCATGCTGTGGTTCATGGGATTGCAAAGAGTTGGACCCGACTGAGCAACTGAACTGACTAAACTGAATAGTCTCCCTGTCAAAGCTCATAAAAAATTCAGGTTGTTTCTCCAGTCCAGCAGGCCAAGTTTCTTTCAAAGGTTACCTATTACTCTGCCACAGGAAAGGTATCTAGTGTACCCTGTATTTGTAATAATATCATGCATAGTGTTCTGAGTTTAAAAGTCAAGAGTATCTTATTTTCCTGAAGTTGAGACCTTTATAATTACAACATTCAAGTGAGAGAACAAAATGTGTCTTTCAGAACTTACTGATTTCCCTGTGTTGTGCACAAGTTTAAGGAGTTGCTCATGTACACAAAATAGGTCATCACATTGTAGTTCATTATAACAATGACAAAATTGGGTATAAGGAAAGTGCTATCCATGGGACAGACTAAAACATTGAGTTTAAGTCAAGAAGGATATATTATTTATCCATTACAAAGACTGATACAGATCTAAATGCACTGACACAGAAGAAAAATTCTGGTTAATATAATTAGGTTAGAGATCAATGAAGTGCAAATGTAAAACACTACCGGTAGAGAGCAATGATATGCATGTTTATCTTAAGATAAAAATGGGATAAATTTGAGTCTTGAATGGTAAGCTGAAATCTGATAACACATGAAACAAGAGAGCAACAAGGATGGAAATGGAGAGCAAATGTAGACCTGATTTTTTTCCCTTTAGTACTATAAAATATTACACAGAGGATTCATTTATATGTACATATGCACTTTAATATGACTTTATAGAGATTTTAAGGCGATAAGAGATAAAATATCAGATAAAAGCGTGAAAAGAATGTAACCATAGCAAAATGATACCTTACAAAGAGAATGTAAGAAAAATATCTTTGAAAAGTTCTTAGGCTACTATTTTATATTGATCAAAGGAAATATTTCTTATCAAAATTTATGTACCTACATACCTAAAAGATCTGTAAAGAGTACCAGAAAAGAACCTGGGAAAGCAAGAACAATAGCTGAGAATTTTCCAAAATAATGAAGAATATCAAGCAGAATATTCCACATGTGCTTTAAAACAAAAACATATTTCACATACATGCACACGTGCAAACACATCTGTAGGCCAGTTATAGTAAAACTCCTAGAAAACAAAGCCAATGAGAAAAACATAAAAGAGAAGATACAAAACCAAAAACAGTCATGATTAACAAGCAAGGGCCCTCTTTTTTAATTTTCTTTCCTTTAAAAACAAAATCAGAGTTAACTTAGAATTCTATTTTGAATATTCTACCACTTCTGAAATTATATGGCCTTATTTTTGTTTACAGCTTTTATTCAGGTGACACTAAGAAGAATAAGAACAGAGAGGAAGGCACATTCTGCTTCTCTTTCCTTTTTGTGAACCTGACTGGCAGGCTAGTGAAGGAAAAAGGAGCTTGGGAGACTCCTAGTCCCAGCATCATGAACAGAGTATAGCATATGAAGCCAACGGACTTAGGTATCTTTTACAAAGCACCTCAGATAAGATCAGTCACTCAGTCGTGTCTGACTCTTTGCGACCCCATGAATCGCAACACGCCAGGCCTCCCTGTCCATCACCAAC
>NW_011476358.1:16968-17494 GCF_000754665.1 Bison bison bison | reverse complement strand
TCATCAAGAGGCTTTTTAGTTCCTCTTCACTTTCTGCCATAAGGGTGGTGTTATCTGTATATCTGAGGTTATTGATATTTCTCCCAGCAATCTTGATTCCAGCTGTGTTTCTTCCTGTCCAGCGTTTCTCATGATGTACTCTGCATAGGAGTTAAATAAACAGGGTGACAGTATACAGCCTTGATGAACTCCTTTTCCTATTTGGAACCAGTCTGTTGTTCCATGTCCAGTTCTAACTGTTGCTTCCTGACCTGCATACAAATTTCTCAAGAGGCAGATCAGGTGGTCTGGTATTCCCATCTCTTTCAGAATTTTCCACAGTTTATTGTGATCCACACAGTCAAAGGCTTTGGCATAGTCAATAAAGCAGAAATAGAATGTTTGTCTGGAACTCTCTTGCTTTTTCCATGATTCCAGCAGATATTGGCAATTTGATATCTGGTTCCTCTGCCTTTTATAAAACCAGCTTGAACATCAGGAAGTTCATGGTTCACGTATTGCTGAAGCCTGGCTTGGAGAATTTTGA
>NW_011476358.1:13575-16868 GCF_000754665.1 Bison bison bison | reverse complement strand
ATTCAGGATCTTTTCCAGTCCTGTGGCCACTGCTGAGTTTTCCAAACTTGCTGGCATATTGAGACAAAGCACCTACTTCTTCCTAAAGCATATACTTGACAAAGAATGCAAAAGCAAATCTTTTAGATGTTATATATTTTTTAAAAAATATTTATTTATTTGTCTGCACCAGGTCTTAGTTGCAGCACAGGAACTCTTAGTTGCAGCATGTGGGATCTATTTCCCTGACCAGGGATCCAACCCAGGTCCCCTGCACTGGGAGCATGGAGTCTTAGCCCCAGGATCACCAGGGAATTCCTGCTATGTATTTTTTTTTTTTTTGAAACACAATAAATACAGAGGTTAAGTGTAATGTTAACAACATCCATTTTCTAAAACGCAAAACCAAAAATCAGAACATTTGTTAAGGAACTCTTATGCTTATATAATAAATCGAGAATCATTTACAGTTTTCAGTTAGTGGTGTGATGGCAGGAAATTTGCTTATTTCCTTTACTGAGAATAAATAAAGAGAATTTTTATTGAGACTATTCAGTAATCTGTTCTTCAGCCACATACAATGAGCACAATAAGTTCCACCTGCTGATCAGAGTGGTGACACTGACCACTTGTGCAGGGAATAAAAAAATAAAAACCAGTTCTAGTGAGGAATTCTCTTCAAATGAGCCCTTTTCTTAATACCACCCTGCCTGGAAAACATGTCAAAGACTCAGAAATAGGCACAAGAAATTCCTGGGACCCTACAGTGGAATGTCACACATTGGCTAATGGGTCCTGCAGGGATTAGCTCATTCTATAGAGGTATGACCTTTTCATCATCTTTGATTGATTAGACTACTTTACCAGTCTATAAGAGAAAGAAATTGACATGTAGAAAATGATAGTAATGCCATTGTTTCCATTCATGGCAATGCAAATGATTCCTATTCTTAGCAATTCATACACAAAGATATCAGTATCTTAATTTCTTGTTTGAAAAATGTTCAGTAGTTTACTGGTTTCCTTATTAATTGTTGAAACAAATAACAACTCAAATAATAATTCATTTAACAATAGTATGAGAGTCTCAGCATCACAGACCACTGTGTAAGATTTGGTGCAGAGAAGAGACATAGATACCCTTTACCTAGTACTTATGTCTTTCTAAGCTCATATTCTGACAACAAATGCAACAATAATTCCTTTAGCTGAAGCACCAGTGCTTTGACCACCTGATGTGAAGAGCTGATTCATTGGAAAAGACCATAATTCTGGGAAAGATTAAGGATAGGAGGAGAAGGAGACACAGAGGATAAGATAGTTGAATGGCATCATCAACTCAATGGACATGAGTTTGAGCAAATTCCAGGAGATAGTGAAGGACAGGGAAGTCTGGGGTGCTGCAGTCCTTGGGGTCGCAGAGTCAAACATGACTGAACAACAGCAGTTCCTTTAGATGCCATGGCTTTCTTTTAAAACATAATAAATACATAAATAATTACAACACCAGCAACAGCTACTTCCTAAACCACAAAAACAAAAATCAGAACCTTTGTTAAAGAGCTTGTACCTTATGCTTATGTGATAAATGGGGAGCCATTTACGGATTTTAATTAGTAGTGTGATGACAGCAAGTTTGTTTTATAAAGAGAAGATCTTTCTTAATCTATGTGTCAATTGCTCAAGGTGCACACCTTTCAACTCTGAAGTTATACACAGTTACATTAGATTTTCTAATCCCACTCATTTATCTCATTGTATCTTGACTTCACATTTTCTCTCCCATAACATACACATGTTAGGTAGCTAGAATAGGAAACAGGAGTCCAGAATGGTGGTGGCTAAAAGACAAGGAAGGGAAAAGCCCACAAAAATAGAACACAGGAAGGTCCGAGGACCGGAGTGAGGACCTCAGGTAGAACAAACAACACTCCTGGCTAGCCTGATTTACATAGGGCAGGCCCAGGGGGAAGAAAAAACATATAAAAAAAAGGAGCCAAAGGTCCAGGGGTCTCTCTCTCTCTCCTGCACACTGGCACACTCCCCCCACTGTCTTCTCTTCGCATCTTTGGGTTGGCATGCCCTCACACCTTGAGGATGGATTTTCCTGCTATTTTCTAAATAAAATAGAGCTGTAACATAGAGCTGTAACACTGATTTGTCTAAGAGCTATAACACAGTCTGTTCGAGACCTGAGAGCTATAACACGGTCTGTCCAAGACCCGAGAGCTATAACACGGTCTGTCCGAGAGCTATGACACGCTAAGGGCTCTAACGTCCGTTGCTTCAAATTTTTGTTGAGATGAGACAGAGCCGAGGAGAATACACTCCCCTGACACACATAATAATTCCTTGGTAGAGATATAAAATGAACAAAATACATCTTTAAGAGTTTAAGCAAAAACCTTTTTTAAACAAAGATGTAAGACATCTTTGGAGGTCCAAATATCAGACATATTTGGAGGTCTCTGCTTTAAAAAACTCAGATTGCAATGCCCTCACACAACAGGAGTCATCTTAGGACACAGAAAAACACAGAAACGTGACTCATCACCTCAGATTCTCTTTAGTGGGAATTTCCAATTTCTTCAATAAAACAAGAGAGCTTAAAGTCCCTAATCCCCAACTAAACACCTCATCTTTCCAAAGACATGTACACAAGCATGCACACACATACACTATCTCACAGTGATAGTAATCACATACTGGGCTGCAGATTTTTGCTGCTAGTCCATCCAGCCTGTACCATCCTTGTTAAATGTTCCTGCCTGCAGGATAAAATGGCATATTCCAGTTGTCATAGAAACCAGAATGTCATCAAAATGCTCTTGTTCATGTTAGCTTTTCAAGGAAACCAGGAAATGAAAGCACATTCTCAGAATCATAGTGTTATACTTGATCTTAGTCACTTATGCCATCCCAATCTAATGAAGGAAATATTGGAGACAATACTTGCCATGGTAGAGGCATTTCTTATAGAGAAAGCAAGCTTTTTACACAAGGGATTAGCAAGGAAGTAAAGAAGGGTTAAGCAGTATGGTTCCCTATTAGAGACACAGACTCATGTTCCAGTTTCTGTTACAAACCACCTTTTGGTCTGCCAAAATACAAGACAGGTTGTATTTGAGTTGCTGGTCACTTTAAAATGACCCACAGAGCATAAAGTATCTGGATGTCAGATGAAGGCAAACTAGAAAATCAGGTTTTTGCCAGGGTCAAAGGAAGTTGTGCCTACATTTCGACAAGTGTGTATTATTAGGGCTTCGAGGAGAAAATGGTTCCTGAGAAGAGCCACAACTCGAGGAGAAACAACC
>NW_011476358.1:8955-12885 GCF_000754665.1 Bison bison bison | reverse complement strand
CACACACACACACACACACACACACACACACACACACACACACACACACTGTGACCTGCTATTTTTAGCCACTGAGATGATGTCAATGAGAACTGCGTTAGCAAGTGATGCAGAGAACCAGCTTTCTTGTCCTGGTCTAAGCAAGCTCCAGCCCACCACTGGATCTACCCACTTCAGGGCAAAACAAGATCATCCCCTACTGTGTGGGAGCCACAGGAGAAGGGCCCTTATTGATTAGAGATACACCATTGTGCAAACTACATAAAGGATTTCAAAAGGTTCTTAACATACAGGAAATGAAGGTGGTTATCAAGACTATTAAGACTAGCTGGCCTATTTAGTTTCTCAGGGAGAGCAAATAGTGAGGTGCTGTGGTCACTCATTTTAATTTCAGAAAAATAGAGGAGGATTTGAGTCTCAGATCTGTCATTCATCCCCCAGTGTGACTTTCCCAATGCCACTTAACCACTCTGTTCCTTATTCTCCATTTTGGTGAAATAAAGTGATAATGTCTCTTATCTTTAAAAGATTGATCAAAGGTCACTAAAGAAAATAGAATATTTTTGTTTTCGAAAATATGCTTATTTTTCCAAAAGTGTATGCTTTTTATTCAAGCATGAAATGGGTTTAACGTTGCTACTTTAAGTGAATAAATACATTAAAAGTGCTCAGTATTATTTTCTCGTTTTCAAATACTGGCAAATATAAGCCACCTAAATAAAGCTTTTTGGGGTCTTCAGAACAAAAAGTTTGAGAAAGCTGTTTTGTAGAATTCAGGAAGGCAGCCGTAAATCTGCTTCATACAGTGTCATGAGCTGACTTTCAAAACATCAAACTCTCACCGTTTATCTCCAAAAAGTACAACACAACAACCAGAATGCAAAATGTCACCTGCATTGCAAAGTGGTAAGATCAGGTCTACAATATCCCTCATGTCTCTGCTTAGCCTATGTAAAGGCTCATAGGATCTGTCCTCCTTAGTTAAGGAGACATGAGAGTGTGTACACCCTATTTTGGAGGCATTTTGCCCCCTCACATTTTTTCAATAAATGATGACATTCTAGAATTTTCATTTGTAATGCAACTTATTCCACATCACTGCATAGTGTTCCGCCTTGCTTTGTAAATTAGCAATATTATTCCAAGGCATGTATGGATTTATATGTGTTTGGAATTTGCTCCATGTTGTGTCTTAAGCATTCTTTTCAAAAAGTAAATGTAATACCTCTCTGTTCTGAGAAATCACAGGTATAAGTGCCACCTGCTGACCAGAGCTGGTATTCAGCACAATGAGAACGAAAAGGAAACATACCCAGGACACTAGGTCAACTAGAGACAAGGTTTACAGGCAAGACTATCCAGCCCATGGAATATTTCACCATCACCTAATGACAAGGCTAACCTGCATGTCTAACTGTCTTTCTCTCAAAACAGAATACTGTGTATAGCACAATGGCATATATTATTTCCATCTCTTTTTCCCCCTTCATCATAGGAAAGCTTATTGAAAATTCTAAGAACTAGTAGAGACTTTCAAAGTAAACATGAGTATCTATGTATCCAAATTTTTATTCTATCCATACATATATACCTGTTACTTTTAATATATTTTTTCTTTTCATTTTTAGATTTTTAAAATTTATTTTCAATCAAAGGATAATTGCTTTACAGAATTTTGCTGCTTTCTGTCAAACCTCAACATGAATTAGCCATAGATATACATATATCCCCTCCCTTTTGAACCTCCCTCCCATCTTCCTCCCCATTCCCCCCCTCTAGGTTGATACAGAGCCCCTGTTTGAGTTTCCTCAGCCATACAGCAAATTCCCATTGGCTATCTATTTTACACATGTTAATATAAGTTTCCATGTTACTCTTTCCATATATCTCACCCTCTCCTCCCTTCTCCCCATGTCCATAAGTCTATTCTCTATGTCTGTTTCTCCACTGCTGCCCTGTAAATAAATTCTTTAGTACCGTTTTTCTAGATTATGTATATATGTGTTAGAATGTGATATTTATCTTTCTCTTTATGACTCACTTCACTCTATATAATAGGTTCTAAGTTCATCCACCTCATCACAATTGACTCAAATGCATTCCTTTATATGGCTGAGTAATATTCCCTTGTGCATATGTACCACCACTTTATCCATTCATCTGTCGATGGACATTCAGGTTATTTTCATGTTCTAGCTATTTTAAATAGTGCTACAATGAACAATGGGATACATATGTCTCTTTCCATTTTGGTTTCCTCAGGGTATATGCCTAGGAGTGGGAATCCTGGGTCATATGGTGGTTTTATTCCATAGTTTTTTAAGGAATCTCCATAGTGTCTTCCATAGTGGCTATATCAATTTACATTCCCACCAACAGTGCAAGAGTGTTCCCTTTTTTCCACACCCTCTAGCATTTATTGTTTGTAGACATTTTGATGATGACCATTCTGACTGGTGTGAGGTGATATCTCATTGTAATTTTGATTTGCATTTCTCTGATAATGAGTGATGTTGGGCATCTTTTCATGTGTCTGTTAGCCATCTGTATGTCTTCTTTGGATAAATGTATGTCTAGGTCTTTTTCCCATTTTTTGATTGGGTTGTTGGTTTTCCTGGTATTGAGTTGTGTGAGCTGCTTGAATATTTTGGAAATTAGTCCTTTGTCAGTTATTTCATTTGCTATATTTTCTCCCATTCTGAGGGTTGGCTTTTTATATTGCTTATAATTTCCTTGGCTGTGCAAAAGCTTTTAAGTGTAATCAGGTCCCACTTGTTTACTTTTGTTTTTATTTCCATTACTCTAGGAGGTGGGTCATAGAGGATCTTGCTATGATTTATGTCATCAAGTGTTCTGCTTATGTTTTCTTCTAATAGTTTTGTAGTTGCTGGTCTTACATTTAGATCTTTAATCCATTTTGAGTTTATCTTTGTGTATGGTGTTATGAAGTGCTCTAAATTTATTATTTTACATGTAGCTGTCCAGTTTTCCCAGCACCATTTATTGAAGAGGCTGTCTTTGCCAATTATATATTTTTGCCTCCTTTGTCAAAGATAAAGTGCCCATAGGTGCGTGGATTTATCTCTGGATTTTCTATTTTGTTTCATTGATCTATATTTATGTTTTTGTGCCAGCATCATACTATCTTAATGACTGTAGCTTTGTAGTATAATCTGAAGCCCAGGAAAGTTGATTCCTCCAGCTCCATTCTTCTTTCTCAAGACTGCTTTTGCTGTTCAGAGTCTTTTGTGTTTCCATGTGAATTGTGAAATTTTTTGTTCTAGTTCTGTGAAAAATGTCATTGGTAATTTGATAAGGATCACATTGAATCTGTAAATTGTGTTTTGTAGGTTAGTCATTTTCACAATATCAATTCTTCCTACCCATTCTCTCCATCTGTTTATTTCATCTTTGATTTCTTCATTAGTGTCTTATAATTTTCTGTTTACAGTTCTTTGTTTCCTTAAGTAAGTTTATTCCTAGATATTTTATTCTTTTTGTTGCAGTGGTGAATGGGATTGATTCCTTAATTTCTCTTTTTGATCTTTCACTATTAGTATATAGAAATGCAAGTGATTTCTGTGTATTGATTTTATATCCTGCTACTTTGCTAAATTCACTGATTAGCTCTAGTAATTTTCTGATACTATCTTTAGGGATTTCTATGTACAGTATCATGTCATCTGCAAACAGTGAGAGCTTTACTTCTTCTTTTCCAATCTGAATTCCTTTTATTTCTTTTTCTTCTCTGATTACTGTAGCTAAGACTTGCAAAACTATGTTGAATAATAGTGGTGAAAGTGGACAACCTTGTCTTGTTCCTGATCTTAGGGGAAATGCTTTCAGCTTTTCACCATTGAGAATAAGGTTTGCTGTAGGTTCATCATATATGGCCTTTACTATGTTGAGGAAGGTTCCTTCTATGCCCAT
>NW_011476358.1:4831-6937 GCF_000754665.1 Bison bison bison | reverse complement strand
TGCTGCTTTTAATATTCTTTCTTTGTGTTTAGTCTTTGCTGGTTTGATTAGTATGTGTCTTTATGTGTTTCTCCTTGGGTTTATCCTGTATGGAATGTCTGTGCCTCTTGGACTTGATTGACTGTTTCATTTTCCATTTCAGGGAAATTTTCAACTATAATCTCTTCAAAAATTTTCTCATACCCTTTCTTTTTTCTCTTCTTCTTTGGGGACCCCTATAATTCGAATGTTAGTGTGTTTGATATTGTCTCAGAGGTCTCTGACACTAACCTCGGTTCTTTTCATTCTTTTTACTTTATTCTGCTCTTCAGAAGTTATTTCCACCATTTTATCTTCCAGCTCACTCATTCATTCTTCTGCTTCAGATATTCTGGTATTGGTTCCTTCTAGAGCATTTTTAATTTCAGTAATTGTGTTGTTTGTCTCTGTATGTTTATTCTTTAATTCTTCTAGGTCTCTGTTAATTGATTCTTGCATTTTCTCCATTTTGTTTTCAAGGTTTTTTGATCATCTTTACTATCATTATTCTGAATTCTTTTTCAGGTAGTTTGCCTATTTCCTCTCCATTTATTTGGACTTCTTTGTTGCTAGTTAGTCTCTTCATTTGTGTAATATTTCTCTGCCTTTTCATTATTTTTTTAACTTATTGTGTTTGAGGTCTCCTTTTCCCAGGCTTCAAGTAAAATTGAATTCTTTCCTTGAAGAAGGTTGAATTCTTTCTTCCTTTTGGTTTCTGCCCTCCTAAGGTTGGTCCAGTGGTTTGTGTGAGCTTCATATAGTGTGAGATTTGTGCTGAGTTTTTGTTTGTTTGTTTTTCCTCTGATGGGCAAGGCTGGGTAAGGTGGGAATCCTGTATGCTGATTACTGAGTTTGTATTTTTGTTTTGTTTGTTGTTTAGATGAAGCATCCTGCACAGGGTGCTACTGGTGGTTGGGTGATGCTGGGTCTTGTAAGCAAGTGGTTTCCTTTGTGGGAGTTCTCACTATTTGATACTCCTTAGGGTTAGTTCTCTGGTAGTCTAGGGTCTTGGAGTCAGTGCTCCCACTCCAAAGGCTCAGGGCTTGATCTCGGTCAGGAATGAAGATTTCACAAGTGGTTTGTTACAGTATTAAGCAAAATTAAAACAAATATCAAAAAATGAGAAATCAAAGATAAACCCCAGATAAATCACAGTTACAAAATCAGGCAAATAATAATTAAAATAATTGAATATACACATATACATATATACCCAATAAGCAAAGTGAAAAGAGTCCAATAAAAATAAACTACAATAGATTGACCCAGCGAACAAAGGAAATCAAAAATTATATTTACCAGAACAAAACTAATTAAGGCACAAACAGGAAAACAAAACTAAAGCAAGATGCCAATTGGGGAATAAAGAAATGAAAATAAAACTAACAAATATGTTGAGAGGAAAGGAGAGAAAGAAAAGTAAGGAAGGATAGATATACAAAGTTATATAGAAATAGATAAAGAAGATTTATATACATTGAAGTTTAACTGCAAGGAGAAAAGAACAGTAGGAAAAGCAAAGGAATAAATGTAAAAAAATAATATTAGGTTTAAAAAATTAAAATTAATAAGAGAGAGAAAAAAATAAAAAGGAGTAAACCCCACAGAACTGCAAAAGCCTAAAGTAGAGGCAGAGGTTTATGACAACAAAAAAAATGTGACTGAGGAAAAAAAAAAGCTCAAAAGCTTAATTGGATTTCTTAGTGCCAACAAAACTGACAGCTACAACAGAGGGTGAAAAGGGTGGGGGAGGGTGAAAAAATCCAAAAGAATCTAAAGAACTAGTCAAAAAATAAGAATAATAAATGTTTTTCTTGAGTCGTTGCTGTCAGAGTCCTTGCCTTCGCTGGGAGTCACAGTCTACCTTACCTCCCTAGGATGCCCTCCAACTCTGTGCTGATTTCTGGACCTGCTGTGGGGGCAGCTCAGATTCTAATCTGATCTTATTCCTGTGTGTTCTTGCCTCCAATATCCACAGCTATCAGAACTAGTGTGTTTTCTTTTGTGAGTGCTCTCAATGACCTTTTATATATTCCATAGATACTGAGTCTGCCTAGTTGATTGTGTGGATTTAATCTGCAGCTTGTA
>NW_011476358.1:0-2117 GCF_000754665.1 Bison bison bison | reverse complement strand
ATGGTTCACGTATTGCTGAAGCTTATAGCTTATTTATTTTATACATAGTAGTTTTACCTCTTAATCCCCTTCCCCTGTCTTGCCCCTCCCAACCCCTCTCCCCAATGGTAATCACTAGTTTGTTCTCTGTATCTATGAGTCTGTTTCTGTTTTGTTATGTTCATTCATTTATTTTTCAATTTCCACATATAAGTGAAAACATACAGTATTTAGTAAAGGAGCAGTGGTATATATTTACAATGGAATATTATTTGCCAATAAAAAATAATTTTAATTTTGCCATTCCCAACAACATAGAAAAACCTGGAAGGGATTATGTTTAGTGAAATAGTACTGACAAATATAAATATTGTATCCATACATATGTTTTTTATAAACTATATGAATAGCCTTTTATTGGATTGGCCAAAAGTTTCATTCTGGTTTTTCTGTAAGATCTTATGGAGAACCCAAACAAAAATTTTTGCCAACCCAATAAAATAATTCCATGGTATATTTTCACATCCCTCAGAAGTCTCACTTGTCTACATCTTAATATGAATCACTTTGATGGGGCACATTCCACAAAGCCCATGAATAATAATTTGAGTTATGTTTCTACCAAAAGACTAACATATTCTTAAGATAAACAATTGATATGAAAATCTCTTCAGTAAAACCATTTAAGTGCCCTATTGTTAACGAACTCAGGCTCTGCTGCTCACATTTGAAACATATACTCGAGAGACAGTGTTGGGTGGAAAGGAAAAGTTGCTTTATTCAGGAGGCTGGCAACCTGGGGAGAAGGCAGATTCTATCCAAAAACCAACTCCAAATATTTTGATGGATCATGGAAGTTTTCAAAGGGAGAAAAGGAAATTAATTATTCTGTGAGAGGGTCAAAGACTTCATTATCTTCCACTGTGTCCAGACTTTCTTCTGATTGGTTGATAGTGAGGCACTGCTTCAGGAATCTTGTTCTCAAGCAAAGTTGTCATCCTCCACATGCGTGGGGGGGCCTTAGTTCCTGCAGAAGAATTCAAAGACATTGTTATGTATATCCCTTGAGGAGGAACCTGGACCCTGCCCTATATCTGCACTATTGTTTCCTGACTGCTTCTCCTTCTGCATTCCCTCCCTTCTATCCCAAAATAGTGGGAGAAATCTGGAAGCATAGTTCCCCTCCTGCAAATTGCTGAAATCAGGATTCAACTGTATAACAAATTAGACACAGCAAAGGGAGAAATAATGAGATACATGTTAGCTTTAAAAGTACAGATGAAACTAGAGAAACTGCAAAAAAAAAAAAAAACTATATAAAAGATATAGGAGACAAAATGTGATTTCAAAGCTATATATATAATTGGATTTCCAGAAGGATATGGAGACAAATATGGGAAGAAGAAATGTTTGAAGAAAAAAAAAATTGACAGAGAATCCCCCCTTACACACACACCAATTATGAGAGATATTCAAACAGCAGATCCAAGATGTAGTCATGAAAAGCAAAGGCAGGATCCAGTCAGAAACACAGACATATCAGGTAGGTTGAAGTTGGATTTTTGTTTAGAAATCACACTTTTGTAAGAATGAGAATTTAATAGGAGGAATTGCTTAATAGGCTCAGTTCAGTTCAGTTCAGTTCAGTCACTCAGTCGTGTCCGACTCTTTGTGACCCTCAGTCACTCAGTCGTGTCCGACTCTTTGTGACCCCATGAATCGCAGCATGCCAGGCCTCCCTGTCCATCACCAACTCCCGGAGTTCACTCAGACTCACATCCATTGAGTCAGTGATGCCATCCAGCCATCTCATCTTCTGTAGTCCCCTTCTTCTCCTGCCCCCAATCCCTCCCAGCATCAGAGTCTTTTCCAATGAGTCAACTCTTCGCATGAGGTGGCCAAAGTACTGGAGTTTCAGCTTTAGCATGCTAGTGATATTTAAATAGACAAATAGGAAGACTAATGCTATACAACGATAGGAAGAACAAGAAGGAATTACCACTCCTAGGGTAGGGCAAACCAACGGGATATGAATATCAAAATAGACGGAAGACAGGACCCTAATTGCTGGAACCCAGACTTCTGAGGAAAGGGGGATAGACAGCTAATGGTTATTCTTAAAGGGACTCTGAGAAGTG
>NW_011476357.1:17476-17895 GCF_000754665.1 Bison bison bison | reverse complement strand
TCTAACAATGTTTCTAACAAGTTTCTAACAATGTTTCTAACAAGTTTCTAACAATGTTTCTAACAAGTTTCTAACAATGAAGTTAGAAATCAATGACAGAAAGATAACTGGGAAATCCCCAAATATTTGGAGATTAAACAACACACTTCTAAATAACACATGGGTAAAAGAAGTTTCAAGAGAAACTTTTAAATATTTTGAACTAATGAAAAAAATACAACTTATCAGAATTTATGGGATATAGCAAAAGCAGTGGTTAAAGGGAGATTCATATATTAGCAATGAACAATTGAAATTTGAAATTAAAAATACAATATCACATCAGCACGAAAAAAAACGAGATACTAAGGCATAAATCTTACAAAATATGTACAGTATCTATATGAGGAACACTACAAAACCTTGATGAAAGAAATCAA
>NW_011476357.1:12127-13331 GCF_000754665.1 Bison bison bison | reverse complement strand
AGGATAGGCATGAATTCATTCATCCATGATTTCCTAAAATCGACCTCTGAATGTGCCAGGGACGTAAAGATACCTAAGACATCTCTCCTGCCCATAAGGCACTCACAGTCCAACAAAGAAAACAGAAATGTAAATAAGTGATGATAGTACATTAAGCATCCTAGGTGAGGTATTCAACATCGACTGAGTCCCTTCTATATGCTGAGTTGTGCAGTGAGAAACAGGAGGCATGTACAAAGTCTTTAAGAGCACAAAAGTGGTTCTTGCAAAGGTTCGTAAAGACACACACAAGGATTTTCACCACAGAGTGACATAAAGGAGTTGGCAGTATCCTAGACGCCCATCACTAGGGAAATTGCAGGAATGTGGATATAGCTCAAGAACGTAGCATTGAGTGAAAACAGTGGGAAATAAGAGATTTACAGTCCAGGACCATCTTCATAAGTGTAAAAGGCATACACGAAACCCCATGTCTTAAATGATCAAGAATCCATACCAAACATATTGCAGTTTGTATCTAGAAGATGAATGGGAGTGGGTATTGAGAAAGACAAGGACAAATAATTTAACCAAAGTAAAACAATATAAATAAGAAAAGGGCCTTGCAGGGACTGATGATGACAACGTGCTGAGAATTGTGGAGCAGAGTAAACTCTCTGCACCTGAGATACAAATAACAAGCTAATGGGAACCCAGCCGATAACCCTAATGAGAAGATTTCTGGGGGCCAAGAAGCACTGGGATACATGAAGGCATGAAAGTGCATCAGAGCTTCAGGGAACAGCACCAGGTTTAGTGTTGGTTGCAGTGGTTATGAAGAGCTGATAATATTTGAATGCCTGGAGTAAACTGAACAACATCCTACACGTGGAAGTTACAATCATCCGTATCAATCTGTCCCCCTTCTTTATATCGGGTTTAAGGCTGATGCTCTGCTCTGCTTCCATCCAGTCAACAGTGATAGTCTCTTTTAGCTGCACTGGGATCTTTGCATCTTGTGACGACTCCAGAAATCCTAGTTCAACAAATCACTCATGTTTATGTGGCCTCAAGGAATGTGGCCTTGATCTGAGGCTTTCATGCTGGAGCTCCACCAGAGGCAAGGCGGCTGCTCTGGCCAGGAGTGGGCTGGGAAGGGAACTGGAGGCCCAAGGATGCCTTGCATTCTGGGGCATCTGCCTGGGGCAGTTCAACCGCCTCCATC
>NW_011476357.1:5443-9792 GCF_000754665.1 Bison bison bison | reverse complement strand
TATAAATATTCTGGAATACAGATGCTTCAGCGTCTAAAAACATTGGCAACTCTGCTACTTAAGAAAAAAAAATTAACCCTCCAAAGGCCTGGATATATGCCATGAAACTTTAGAAAATGTACTAAGCATGTATCATTCCTATGGAATTTTTTTTTAAGTGAGTGGAAATGATTGTTTTGTGCTTCAAACGCTTGATTTATCTTCTCTGAACGTTTAATGTTGCAGCTAACTATATTGTTGCGGTTTTAAATAGGCATGCATGGCTTTGGTTTTGCTACGGGCTTTTTAAAAGTTACAACATTTCAAATCTCACTAATATCTTACACTTTCAAAAAGAGAATTAATAATAATTTCATATGTCAGGTGGTGCCTCTGTTGGTTCATACTTGCTGTAGATCTAGCAATCTAAGTCCTCATATCCTCTTGAATGTCTCTCTGTAACTTCGGTGGGCGATGTCCCACCTTACTACAGTATTTTGGAAACAGAAGGTGCATATGGAAGAAAGTGGAAATTAAATATTGCCATTGTCCAAGCGCCATTCTTAAATCTACATAGAAAAACATAAACGTTTCAAACTAGGAATAGGCAGGTAAACACTGACTTGACTATATTTGTGTTTACCTATTTCATGGAGAAATTTGGAGAGCATTATATTTCATAAGTGAGTAAAGTATGTAAACTCTTCCATGCTTTTAGCAAAATGATAAAATCTTTTGCTGTAAAAGGAGGAAAAATTTAACCCAGGATTTTTGTTCCTAAATCTCACCAATATAGAATTCATCCAGTTAACTCTGCAGTTTCTGGTTGCATTTATTTCAGTGATCCATAATTATTGCTGGTTAGTTTGTGTAGAACCCTTCTGTTTCCTGCTGCTGCTGCTAAGTCGCTTCTGTCGTGTCTGACTCTGTGCGACCCCATAGATGGCAGCTCACCAGGCTCCACAGTCCCTGGGATTCCTAGGTTGGTAGTTGTGCCCACCAGATTTGGAACGCTAAATATAATAAATATGAGTAGGGGCTAATGGTGGAGCGGTAGTCTAATCTGTGATATTAAATCGGATATCACTCTTACTGTCTTTCAGTGGAGTTTGCTTGCTATAGAGGGCAAGCACATCCTAGTCTTGAAGGATTTATTGTTCTCTTCCAAGCAGCCTATGATTTGCTTTGTGATTTTACTTGCAAACTGATTGGAATATAAGAAACTCCTTCTATCTCTCCTCTTTATCACCCCCTCTTTTTTGTTTTTGTTTTTTTTTTTTTTTTAATAAAAGTTGCTTAATATGAAGGTGAATAGAAAGAATGGGTTGTCTGTTCCTTGAGGGGAAATGTTAAATGGTGAACAAACACATGCAGAAAAATTGCTGAGGTGCTTATTTAATTAAGGTTTTGTTTTTAAGAACGCCGCAAATGGTCTGTGTTGATAGAAAAATAGTTTCTAGAATGAAAAAGGTTTAAATTCTTATCAGACTCAATGCTGATTTGAGTTATAAAAGTAAAGCAAAAGTAAATCAAGTTGTCCAGTGGGATGGACAGAAAAGATGGGAAATAAAGACAAAAAATGCACTATTATGGAGAAATGTTAAATTTACGAAAAATTAGAAACCTAGGTTCACCGGATTGAAAAGGCTTAAGAAACTAAACAACTCCGAACGACTTCAGTATAATTGCATTCAGACTTTGATTTGCCTACCAGAACCACCATACTGGAAGGTGCAGTTCTCTGTCTTCTGAGCACATGGTCCACATTTGCAGTATAAACTGCATAGAATGTATGCTGGTAACAGGTAGGTTTATTCCTCTAAAAAATTAACTTAAACTTCAGATTCAGAATTAACAGAACCATGAAATCTAAACCTACGATCATAACAGCTCATTTCTGTTTTTCCCTCTGGTCTTTATTCTTAAAAACTTGAAAGTTAAATTTAATAACTGTCAGAGCCACTATTTTTATGCTTAGGTATTTCTTTGACTTTGGAAAAGTCATGAGTACACCATATAGAGCCTAGGTTACTTAAGACATGAGAACACTTGAATTATACCTCACAAAATTTTTTACAAAACATCTCCTAAACAAAGAATGTTGAAAAAGGTCTTTATCATCAGGGCATCTGCCTAAAAATGTATGATCAAGAGGAAATTTTTTAAATGAACATTTTCTTCATATTTTCTCTGAAGTCTTCTGTACTTCAAGGAAGTACAACTTTAGGTCAACTGCATTTTTTTTTCTTCCCAGTCTAAACACCCTTTTTAGTGTTTTGGAAGCAGCATTATTACCCTTTTGAGCATTTTCCAACTTTGTATTCAAGCACTCTGAAAATCTCCATAGATTATTAATTAAATGTAAAATTCAGTATTACAATAGTTGGATTTCTGATTCCTGACCGCTATGAGAATGTGGTTCCTGACATAACTATGAGCATAACTGTTAACAGATACTCAGAGCTTTCTAGGTGTCAGGCACTGTTCTAGGTGCTTTACCTCTTTTAAATTTGTTTAATCACCTCCCACAACGGTGAGGTACTATTGTTACTCCCATTTTAGGTAATAGATAAGGACATAGATGTACAAAGAGATGAGGTAGGTGACTTATTACTAAGTGTCAGAGCCAGTAAGGGTCAGATTGGGGCTTTGAGATGAGGTACTCTGACTTCCTGAAGCAATGAAATTTAACTTAAAGAAATGAACTGGATTTCCTGGTAGCTCAGATGGTAAATAATCAGCCTGCAATGCAAGAGACCCAGGTTCGATCCCTGGGTCGGGAAGATCCCCTGGAGAAGGGCATGGGAAACCACTCCAGTATTCTTGCCTGGAGAATTACACGGATAGAGGAGCCTAGGACGCTATAGTCCACGGGGGTCCCAAAGAGTCAGACGTGACTGAGGAACTAACACTTTCACTTTCAATTTTTCATTGTACTTTTTTTAATTGTAATTGTTACTATAACACTGTCTTAACATTATTCTGGACTTCACAGGTGGCACTAGTGGTAAAGAACCTGAATGCCAACGCAGGAGGCGTAAGACATGCAGGTTCAGCATTATTCTATAAGTTCATACAATGACATCATGAAAATACTCTGTTTCTATGTAGGCTTCCTTTTTAGTAACTCCGCACACAGTAATTCTTCATGTGAATGCCTGTTAATGAAAGATAAAGTTTGAAATCTTTGATTTTCCTATAATAATTGCTTTTGTTATGTTAGGGGCAGGTAAGAACTGATGCATTCAAAAGAATACATAGGCACAGGAAAATTAATAATTCATTTCATACTATTCTTTCTGTACCTGTGTGTTGTCTTTGGGTCAAGGTGAACCAGAAAGAATGCATTTTTCTCAGAATTTGTGGTAAATGCCCAAATGAAGTCAAGTATTCCTAGTCATGCACTGCGGTTGGAAGAATTGTTGAGGAGTTTTATTGTACTTTGCCCTCTCCGTTGTTCATTCTCATATGTTGTTAGCGCCCACATTCAAAGGGTGGCAAAGCAATAACTCACTTTGTATGTGAAGCCTTGGCTTTGAATCATATTTTATCAGATTTCATATGTCCTTGTCATCTTATCTCCTACAGATTTTCTTGAGGAGGGATATTTTGCGATGCTTCTAAGTTTTCTCTAATGAGAATCATCATTGCACTACATGAGCTGTCTTCAGTGTTAATGTAATAGCTGTTCATTGCTGGTCAGTGGCTTACACTGAAATTTCTCTACACAGTCACCCCTCTCATGTTTGTGAGAAGAGTTTGCCAAGGTGTGAGGTGTAGTGGGAGAGTAAAAGTTCACCAAAATGGGGACGGACTTTCTTTTGGTTTCATCAGTCTGGGTGATGTGATGTTGGAATTAGATAACTCTAGTCATGACACGCTTTGGCTAGTATCATGTTATGATTGCCTCTTTGGCCCAGTTGCCAGTAAGGTGGGTGGGACCCCATAATGATTTTTTTTTAAATTTTGTGTTTATTCCCCCTGATGATAAGTCCGTGTGTGTCTTTTTTTTGTTTTTGGAGTATAGTTGCTTTGGGTGTCTTGTCTTTAACTGCACTTTTAGCAGTTTCTCAAACCCCAAAGGTTTTTGTTACTTTTTTTTTCTTCTGAGTGTAAGCGACCTGTTAGTACTTAGTATCTTTGAGGAAATATCCTTTTCTTTTTCTGTCCTAAGTTTTAATATCTTTTTTAAATGTATGATTTTTTGAGATGTAACTTTTTCAAGTGCAAGAGTGTTTATGGCTTTGCATCTTTTATAAAATATGCTCCTCTCTGCTTTATGTGTAACTTATCTTAGTGCCAACTATGTGTTAGGCCTCATGCTAGGCACTAGACATGTGTGATTTCTTTATTCACGACAGCAGACAGCA
>NW_011476357.1:4311-5343 GCF_000754665.1 Bison bison bison | reverse complement strand
AGACCACTTCTTGGAGAGTCCCACAGCTATTATGTCATAAAATCAAGATTTTGAATTTAGCTCTCAATCACAGCAAAACTCGTTTTTGTTTTGTTTTTCCTCAAAGGCTCTTTTCTTTATTGTTGTTGTTTGCGTTTTTTATTCGTTTTGGCCATAGACCAATGTGGGATCTTAGTTCTCCATCCAGGGCTTGAATGTAGGCCCCCTGCTGTAGAAGCGTGGAGTCTTAACCCCTGGACCTCCAGGAAAGTCCCCACAGCAGAACACTTAACCACCAAGTTTACTGACTCTTGTAAGAGCCCTAGTTCTCATCCAGTTCCATGCAACTCTCTTCCTGTACTCATTCAAACCCTTTCAGTTGCCTTCTTTGGTATCCAACCCCACAGAAATTCCCTCAACCTATCTTCTCATCAACTTTCATGTGTGGATAGGTAGAGAGTGCAACCAACCTTAGTTTTCCACGTTGGTGGGTGGGGTGATAGTGCTCTGGGGGCAGCCAGGGAAGGAAAGGACATGATTATTGGGATAAGGGAGGAGCAGGGCCAAAAAGGAGAGTTATTGGAGAAGGTATGATGAGAAACAGAAAATTGGGACCTTTGTTGGCATTTTAGCAAAAGGCCTCTGAAGTCACAGGAGACCTTTGTGCTTAGCGAGTGTGTGAACCAGAGGTAACCTATGAATTTCTTTTATTCCACTAAAAATGACTGGTTTTGAAACAATCATGCAAACATCCATATATAGATAAGCTTCATTAACTCGAAAGCAGTGGCTCTGGTAGGCTCTGATGATTGCTTAAACCATTTTTGACACTGTATATCTGGAATTGTTTTTAAAGTCTTTGAGAGCTGTTTTTGTTTTTTTAAATAGTCACAACCATTGCAGATCTTCCTCCTTTGAAGGAATGTTTAATTTTAGGAAATAGGCAAATGCGGTGAATGAGTGTGATTAAACTGTACAAAAACTTTGTTGCAAATAGAAAAACAAGTTAAAATGTAGCGGTGAAATAATGAGATGAACTTTTAGAGTGCTTTC
>NW_011476357.1:3539-4211 GCF_000754665.1 Bison bison bison | reverse complement strand
GCTTTCAACGTGGATTTGAAATCATTCCCCCGGAATTCTAAGTGTCGAAATCAGTGCTGTGCACAGATCTGTCCATCTGTGGTGATGCAATGTGCTCTGCCTGTGCTGTCCTCTGCAGTAGGTACTAAGCCTTGTGTGGCTTTTGAGCACTTGAAATGTGGCAAGTATAACTCAGAGACTGATTTTTAATTTTATTTACTTATACTTTATTAAATAGAAATATTTATATATGACCAGCAGCTTCTGTGGTGAACAGTAGCACAGTTTAGACAAGGGCAGTAGTAGTGGAAAGATACCTTATTTAGTGAGAACAAATTTTCACCCAGCTGTAACAAGGTTCTCTTAGCTGACTAAAGGACTTAACATTTTTAGCATTTAATATACAGTGCATGCATGCTCAGTCACTTCAATTATGTCTGACTCTGTAACACTATGGACTGTAGCCCACCAGGCTCCTCTGTCCATGGAATTCTCCAAGCAAGAATACTGAAGTGGGTTGCCATGCCCTCCTCCAGGGGATCCAACCCAGGAATGGAACTTGCGTCTCCTGCATTGGCAGGCAGGTTCTGTACCACTAGAGCCACCTGGAAAGCCCCATAATATGAAGTAAGGAACTAATATTTGTTACTGCCGTGACATGCAAACATAAAACTTTAGACAAGGATGAAGACA
>NW_011476357.1:2209-2874 GCF_000754665.1 Bison bison bison | reverse complement strand
TTTAGAAAACTAAATGTCCAGTTCCTCCAACTTTACTCAAAATCAAGCCTTTCTGTTTCTATAGTAATAGTGAGGCAAACCCCTTAGAGCAGTACGGGCATGCGCCCTTACAAAATCTTGAGTATGTTTTAGGATATCATGGTCAGTATTTAACTAGAGTTCTCAACACTCTGTTGAAAATGTGTGTGATTTAAATATAGCTGAGGGAAAATAAGCAATATCAAAATGATAGGAAGAAAATGTGAATTCCCCCCACTTGAGATGAACAACTATAAAAATACAGACATATGTTTAATTTAGAAATAATTATTTAGGCATCTTGGATATAGCAGAACACCTAGATTCCATTACAGTCCACCTTGATCTTACAAGGAAACTTTCTTTTAGCATAGCTTTGCTTTATTCTTTACAGCATAATTACAGGAGTTTGGTGTCTCTGTTTAGGTTCAATGTACAGTCAACCCTTGAACACTGGGGCTAGGGTACCAAAAGCAGTTGATAAATGGTTCACCCAAAGGCAGGAAGGTGAAATAGCTTGGACAGAATCAAGACTCAAACCCAAGTTCCTTTGATTCCACATATTGTGACCTCTAATTGAACACAAACTCCGCCCCCCCTTTAGATAATTTAAATGTCTATGAAGTGAAAATATGGGTACTACACTT
>NW_011476357.1:0-2109 GCF_000754665.1 Bison bison bison | reverse complement strand
TCTTTTCCCCCCATTGAATTGTCTTGACTTCTTTCCATGGAGGATTTATTTCTACCACAGCCCTAGCTGTTTCTCCAGGTCTGAGCCTTTGTTCCCACTGCCTGTTTAGGCCTGCTGCATAAGAACCTCAACCTCTTCTATTTGTCTTCCCTGATCAGCATCCCCACCCAGCCCCATCCCTTCAAACCACACAAATACTTTTCCTCCTGGAGGCTAGGATAAGAACCCTTTAGGCAGTGATCTATGATAATAACTATTCAGTGAACCCTTAATAGGTACTTTGAAGTTCAACCGTAAATAAAAGCCACCCTCAGGAAGCTTACCTTTGGTACAAAAATGGGCAAAATACTCTAGTAGGGTAGTTTATAGTGGGGGATACTCATAAGATGCTTTAAGAAGTTTGAAGGTGAAATTGAACTTAGTCTTCTGGGTTTTCCCATAGGAGGTGACATCTGAACTGAAATAAAACCCATAGGAGATAGCTCAGTGAAAAGAGGGGAAGGACAGCAGGCAGGCAGGAAGAGAGGCCCAAGTAGTTTAGCATTGCTGGGTTACAGCCTCCAAAAATGCTCACCTCAGGTCACCACGGGCCTTCTACAGCTGGAGGAGTTTGACCAAAATCCTGTAGACAGAAACCACGAAAGCACAGAGACATGCCCAGAACACGCTGGAGTAAGAAGCTGGAATCTCTAAAACCATTTTAAAATGAATTAAGATATAAAGCCCCTTGGGTTTCTTTATCCTTTATCCTACTCCTCTAATTGTCACAACAAAAAACAAAGCCTCCTTTCCTGCACCTATTAAAAACTTAATTTTATAGAATTAAAGACAGCATGCTGATTAAAGAATTCTTGATAGTTAGCTGTTTTGTTATGTCATTTTATAGAATTAGGGACAGCATGCTGATTAAAGATTTCTTGATAATTAGCTATTTTGTTATGTCTTTTGCGGATTATTAGCAATTGCGTCATCAGATTTAAAAGATTTAAACTTCTGTACTTTATATTACTATTTTTTCCACCAAGTGCCTGTGAGATTGAGAATTTAATTAAACTCTAGTAATTGGACTTTTTAGTGGTATTAGCAGCATATTGTTAAAGAGAACTTAGTGTACTTGTGTTCACATAGATTTGAGATTATATTTAGTTATTTACTATTGTATTCTAAAATTGTATTAAGGAGAAAAAGATAGGTTACAACAGATCTATACTGACTGGTATATAGCTCTGTAACAAGTTTCTTAGTTTCTAAAACTTTTAATCTAAAGTATACCTTCAGCTTTGCATTGTAATTTTCAGTGTACTTATCTGTCTTTCTCCTATTAGACGCTGAATTCTAGAGCAATTCTTTTTGCTCTATTTTAAATAATCAGTATTCCTAGGGCCTACCGTGCTGTAGGTATGTAAATACAGATGTGATTCATGAATGAGTGAGCCTCGCAAACTAACAAACTTAAAGCTTCATTCTGTTGTTAAACATAAAATATTTGTATCACTGTAAAGTGTAACTAAAAACAAAAACGATACTTAAGCTTAGAAATTAATTTAACTGTGTTTTTTTAATAGGCATTTGTAAAAGATGTTCATGAAGATTCAATAACAGTGGCATTTGAAAACAAGTAAGTGTCTTGATATAATTTTAATATTTAGGTTCTTTAACATTTTATGCTAATTTTTCCTTTTACTCCTCATTTAAAAAAATTCAAGTCTAGTTTGAGTGTTTTTCAGGAATGGATCTTCATGTTAACTGACCAGGAAGTTCGTGAACAGCTCAATATTAAACCAATGGAATGACTGTTCCTGCTAATGACCTTGGAGATCCCTTTTGTATAATCTTGACCCTTACATCTTAGTTCCTTTAAATGTGAACAAAGAAACCAGATTGTTCTGTGCTAGTAACTGAGAGTTTGAATAGAAATATTTGTAAATATTAAAAGATGAAAGTGAATGGATTCATGGGAATCCATTGGGAAAGTTGATGTGAATTTTGTAATGTTAAGTCTAAAACTGATAGTTTTAGTCCTTTGGTATATTTTATTAGAAATAATTATGTTTGCCTATTAACATTTTTTATCTTTCATAAATTTAAAATCATCGAGAGCAGTAACTG
>NW_011476356.1:0-3972 GCF_000754665.1 Bison bison bison | reverse complement strand
AAATGCCCAATAAACACAATGAATGTTCAACCTCATTAATCATTATGGGAATATAAACTAAAACCATGATAACACCAAATACTCCCTCCCTCAAAAAAAAACTTATGTCCAAAACTTGTGTATACATGATCATGGTAGCTTTATTCATTATTCATAAAAACTAGAAATATCCCAGAGGTATATGAATGGGTGAATGGATAAATGAAATGCAATACTACTCAGTAATACACCAGAATGAGTACTGATACCAACAGCAATAAACCTCAAGATCATTAATTACACTGAGTAAAATGAGCCTGACAAAAAAAGAACAGATCATAAGATTAAATTAGAACTTCAAAAAGGCAAACTAATCTATAATGATAAAAAGGAGATCAATACTGAGGGCAAGGGTAAAGAGAAAGATGAATTGTAAAGACATACAAAGGAACTCTTTGAGGTAATAGAAACATTCAGTGTCCTTATTTCATAGGTATATAAATATGCCAAAACTCATCACATTGTACCCTTTAAATAAATACAGTTCACTTTATGTAAATTACTGCTCAATAACTTTTTTCTTGAAAAAAAGAAACAAAAAATCCTCTTTCAGTAAATAAAAGCTAGTGGCTAATCTGAATTGTGAAAGAAATTTGCTATGTATTAAATATATTTTCTAATAAATTATCACAAATTCCCCCTCATAAAGCTGAAAAAATGGGTAGGTTTTGCCCCAACTTTTTTTAAATGTGAGGAAATTAAGCTTTGAGGAAGAAAGTTATCTCAATGTACACAAAGTAAGTAGGCTGAGATGTGGTGTGAATTCACTTCACAATGATCCTTAATTTAAATAGGCCTTTATGGAAATCAATCTTGAATATTCATTGGAAGGACTGATGCCGAAGCTGAAGCTCCAAAGCTTTGACCACCTGATGCGAAGAGCTGACCCATTAGAAAAGACCCTGATGCTGGGAAAGATTGAAAGTAGGAGAAGGGGACGACAGAGGATGAGATGGTTGGATGGCATCACCGACTCAATGGACAAGAGTTTGAACAAGCTCTGGGAGATGGTGAAGGACAGGGAAGCCTGGTGTGCTGCAGTTCATGGGGTCACAAAGAGTCAGACACGACTGAGCAACTGAATACCACCACCAAACCAATGGACAGAAAGAGTATTTCCCATCATAATTCTAATTTTTACCTATGCAAATTCCACCCTCATCACAATCTGAACAAATCCATATTTGTTTGAATACCAGGTCCTCAGGTCTATTCTGCTTGGTTGAAATACACTCTTCTTCATCTCCAGTGGTTTCAGATGTCTAAATTGACAGATTTGATAGATACATTCTGTAAGTCTTTAGTGACTGATAATATATACACTGTCCTGGTGAAGAAAAGTTCTTTTCCTATATATTGTATTTCAAAGAGCAAAATGCAATATATTGTGCATTATAAAATACTATTTTTGTAAATTAAATATGTGTAAAAATTTATTAAGCAACCCAGATGTCCATCAATGGACAAATGGATTTTTTTAATGTGGTACATATATTCAGCAGAATATTATTCAAACTTAAAGAAAGAAAATCCTGTCACAACATGAACTTTGAAATGTCATTCTAAGTGAAATACACCAGTCACAAAGAGACAAATACAGTATGATTCTACATATATGAGGTATCTTAAGGAGTCTACTTAGAAATAGAAAACAGAATGGTGGTTACCAGGGGCTAGGACAAGGGGGCAGTCAGACACGACTGAGCGACTTCACTTTCACTTTTCACTTTCATGCATTGGAGAAGGAAATGGCAACCCACTCCAGTACTCTTGCCTGGAGAATCCCATGGACAGAGGAGACTGGTGGGCTACAGTCCATGGGGCCTCAAGAGCTGGCCATGACTGAGTGCACACACACACACACACACACACACATTATTTAGAAAACATAAATATAACACTCACACTTCCAAATGCCCACAGCATAAGCTAGTTTCCAACAATACTGGCAAAGAAACCTTTTCTCCACTTCCTCTATTTAGTTAAACTTCTCCACCCATGGCCAGACTCAGACCAGCCTCCTTCACAATATGACAGTCTCTACATCAGAGTCCTGGTACCTTCCCTTTTAGTTTTGGCTCTTCCAAATTACAGGGAGATTGTGAGGTCCAGGAATTTTTCAGTTTATTGAGAAGCTGGGATTCTCTTGCTGAGTGGAGAGTTAGATGACATTTTCCAATGTTTTTCTTTGTTGTTTTCCAATTTGATCCACACCTGCACTCTGTCTTGACTATTCCCTCCTTTTTCACACTTCAGGATAAGACAGGTTTTCTGTGCTTTTAAAATTTCCTCAGTCCTTCCAGAATATCGCTATTTCTTAAACTCCCTATTTATTTCTAAGCTTCATGTATTTTAAGTCCACCTTACCTTTCTAGAATCGCAGCCTCCATTTTACCTTTCTAGGCAGTAATTCTAGTGATTCTTGCTACAAGGAAGTTTAATACTCCATTTCACAGGGTCTGAGGTAACCAACCAATCTCAACCCCTTGAGATTGCCATGGCCCTTGGACCACATTTAAACTAGTACCAAAGCTTTAAAAGCCTTTACTCATCTTTAATACAGGCCCCCTGTGCCCTCAGCATTACATCTTCCCACCCCATCAATATTTTATGGAATCTAAATTAAAGACTGTTTTCAAACTCTTAATTGTAAAGCATTACTTTCAATTTTCATAATGACTAAGACCAAATTTAGCTTCTGGCATTGCTTAGGCTCTCCCTAGTTAGAGAGAGGCAAGGGCTGTTTAAACCTATAATCGTAGTCTCAGTCCACACTCTATAATTTTCTGGAATGATGGCTCTGACAAGAAAATGCCTGGAAAGACATCAACCTCTGGGTCTCACAACTCTGCAAAGGACACTTGTTGACAGACTTCAACAAAAGGTCTGTAATGAGTAGACACTGAGGCAGGTTTCCAAATGAATCAGACACCCTCCTGTTTGGCCTATGCCTTTTCAAATGAGGGCTGAGAGCTTCTGTATAATATGTAACCTTCACCTTTTGCCTCATTGGTATTGGTCCCCCAATCACAGAGCATCAAGCAGGCATTAAACACTGCCCCAATTCAACTGCACCTGTGCAGTAGAGACCTGCTGCCTACTGGGTTCCAGCACAAGAGCGCTATACTGAGAAGCCTTCTGGAAGTGAACCAAATAGACTATAACTAGCTGAGATCCATTTGAACCATTTCAAACCAAATCACAGGCAGTACTGACTAATTTGTGGCTCAGCAGAAATTAGGCAGCAGCTACACAGGATGAATAAAGAGTTAATGTGAGGAATACTATAAAGAAAGAGAATGAACAGGGAAGCCCTAAAAACTTCTTCTTCACCCACCACCAAATAAAAATCTGTTCCTCACATTTCTGCAGAGTCTTAAAATTGCCATCATAGGAATTACTCTGTTAGGTTGAAAGCATTGAATGTCTTTGTTAAATTTAACAGAGAAACCAAGAAAAGATACCTCAAACCATTATAAAATACATCATAGGGCCCTTAATTTGTTTGACATATTAAGCAGTTTCCTAGAAAAACCTAATAATATCTCATATCTATAAAAAGCCTTAAAAACTACTCATTGTAACATTCTGTACTCATACCACTCAGATGACACAAGGCGAGGGGGCAGGGGGGGATCTATTACTGTCTTTGTTATTTGGTAAGGATTGAGACCTAAAGAGGTAAGGTGACTCCATCCAGCTAGCAACTGACACCTGAAATAAGAGTGGGTCAAGGACTATGAAAATTTCAGAGAGAAGGAATTTGGGAAGACCCTGAACACTAGGGGGCAGGCTAGGGTGGGGCCCCCTGGTAACACTGAGTAACCTCAGAACAATGAAGACCAAAGCTTTGGCTGACAGAGCAGGGGAGGTGACTGGGTAGCATGGTTCTGTCCATGGCATTACAGTATGCACATCATCATTCAAGGATCT
>NW_011476355.1:19808-21047 GCF_000754665.1 Bison bison bison | reverse complement strand
CTCATATACTAACTAGATACTTGACTATATTAAAAGTAAAGTACATTGTTAAAACTATGCAAAAGTAAAACAATTACAAGGGATAGCTATAATGCATAACATAAGCCTAAATCATCAAAGAGCATGGTACCAGTACTGAATACATAATGAAAAAGAGAGTCCAGAAATGTATGAGCAACACACCCTCAAGTAGTAAAGAGAACAATTAATACCAAATCTTGGTTTCTAAATATCATCCTTCATGAAAAGGAACCAGATCTTTTTTGGAGAAATGGGTGATAATAGGTCTTGGCACAGAAATGTAAGGGTAAGCCTCAGATTCCTTTTTAGTAAAAAACAAAGAAATGGTCAAAGTCTAATGGACTCATGTCTAAAGAGAGAGAGTGACTTGGATGAGCTTCTAGTAATCAAATTTGGAATAATTTGAAAATTGAAAGATATACTGAACTAATAACAGCATCAAACTACACAAAGAAAAACTGATAGAACTGTAAGGAGAAAGGGGCGAATCCATGATCACAAGTGGAGACTTCAATACCCCTCTCTTAGATCCAGCAGGCAGAAAACCAGTAAGCAAGAAGTTGCACTCAACAACACTATCAATCAACTGGATAGGACTGACATCTATAGACTATTTGATCCAACAAAAGCAGAATTCACATTTTTTTCAACATAGCTAGGAACATTCAATAAGACAGACAACACTGTTGGCCATAAAACAACCTGCTGCTGCTGCTGCTGCTGCTGCTAAGTCACTTCAGTCATGTCCCACTCTGTGCGACCCCATAGAAGGCAGCCCGCCAGGCTCCGCCGTCCCTGGGATTCTCCAGGCAAGAACACCGGAGTGGGTTGCCATTTCCTTCTCCAATGCATGAAAGTGAAAGGTGAAAACAACCTAAGCAAATTTAAAAGAACTGAAAATATACAATGTCTGCTCTTGGACCACAACAGATTAAAGTAGAAATCAATAACAAAGTGATAGCTGGAAAAATCCCCAAATACATGAAATTAAGCAACATATGTATAAATAACATGAGTCAAAGAGTAAATCTCAAATTTTGAAATATTTCAAATAAATGAAAATAAAAGTTGTGGGATTCAGTGAAAGCAGTGCTTAGAAATTTATAGCACTGTATGCATTCATTAGAAAAGATCTAAAATCAATAATTAAGTTTCCACCTTAAGAAACTAGAAAAGAGTTGAATTTGAAAGATTAAATTCAAACTAAGCAGAAGAATA
>NW_011476355.1:11553-16909 GCF_000754665.1 Bison bison bison | reverse complement strand
TTAATTTTATTTTATTTTTAAACTTTACATAATTGTATTAGTTTTGCCAAATATCAAAATGAATCCGCCACAGGTATACATGTGTTCCCCATCCTGAACCCTCCTCCCTCCTCCCTCCCCATACCATCCCTCTGGGTCGTCCCAGTGCACTAGCCCCAAGCATCCAGTATCGTGCATCGAACCTGGACTGGCAACTCGTTTCTTAGGGTCTATTAAAGATGCACAGTATTTTTAATAGACCCTTACTACAGTATAGATTGGTACCACTACTTTGAAAAACATATGACACTGTCGCATAAAATTGTACACACGGACATTATCTATGACTCAACAATTCCACTCCCAAGAGAAACTCATATACTTACGTCCAGAGTCATGTAGGAACATCCATAGTGACACCATTTTAAAGAGCAAAAACCTGGAAATAATCCAGTATACATCAAGAGGAAAATAGATGAATGAACTGTTTACCTTCACACAAGGGAATATTGCACAGGCATTAAAATGAATTACATCAAGATATGACAGTATATGTAAAACTCAAAAATTTTAAGTTAAATCTCAAACTATAACATAAATATGTATAACATACATGTAAATATTTATAAAAATCTTTCTATGTATCCTTGCATATACTTTTTTAGGAATACATATAATTTAAAACTATGCAATTTAACCTAAGGAAATGATGAACACAGATTCAGATGGCAATTTCATTATGTGAGAGGCAGGCAGGAGAATGGTTTGTATAAGATCACATATGAATATTTAAATTCTCATCAAGGTTCTGTTTTTCACATTGAACAATGATTTCCCAGGTTCTTATTACATTATAAAACAGACAAATTAAAAAATAGACAAGTACAAACATATGCATATCTAACTGAGTGAATAATAAAAGAAAGTCATACCTGGGCCAACAATAACTGTTAGAAATCAAGGATGAAGATCCATCCTTAGTCTGGTGCCTCTGCAGTTAGGTGGTATGAGGAGCATTTGTTGTGTGAAGCTCATATGCATTGCTATTAGCAACAGGCAGGAGGAATATGAAGGAGGTCCAATTGCAAACTGTAAAGAACACTGAGGGCGAATTAAGTAGTTTGTTGTCTTAACTCTGTACCTCAAATTCTTTATTGATACTTTTCCCTTTATTAATTCCATAAGGTTCATTGAGTATCACTTTGCCTCTAATTTCTGCAAAAATCTATTGGCTGTGTGGGTCGATTTATTCCTGAGAGTATCAACACTCTAATGAACCTGGATGTTTTGAGCTGTTTGTAAGGGCAATTGAGCATGGTTTGAAAACCTTGGAGGAGGAAAGAGCAAATTAAGTTTAAGAAGGTATTATTACCTTTTTACTCCAAGGACAACTAGACTAAGAAGGAGTCAGATACTTCATCTTCCCTCCCATTTTCCTGGGTGATGAGGAAAACTTAAAGTCTGTCTGAAAACAAGGCTTTTTCTTTTAAGAAGTTCAGGTAATTCTCTGGGAGGTAACATGAAAGGTAAACGTATTTCTATAGACTATTCAGCATTCCTAAAACTATTTGTGAAATAAAACTGCGCAATAATATCAGTGTAGGTAGTGATTAGAAAGGCAATTTTATTCTGGAAAATTTTCACATTTTGAAACACAGAGAGATAAAAGATACCTGTATTTATTCATAACATTCCTCCAACCTACTTGTTGGATTATCATTCATCATTCATCTTTTTGAGTGTAACATTCACAAGTGCCGTCAACTGGGGGCTGGCCGTATGACAGTGTTGAATGGACCTGTGTTTAGTCACACGTCTGAAATCAGCTGACTCTTCACTGGGGCAATTGCTCTCATCCGCATTTCTCATCCTGCATCAGGCTGGCCGGGGCAAGTGCCCTGAGCGACAACAGAGGCCTAAGAGCAAAGTCAAAATACGGAAGACTCAGTGGTGACACACCAACAGCTGGCAAGTCACACGGTCAAATGAAGCATGAATGGAGAAAAGCATTCCACTGTGTAGATAAAAAATGAGGAAATAATTGAGGCTGGTGTTGCAATCTACTGCTGG
This sequence comes from Bison bison bison, assembly GCF_000754665.1. Classification (NCBI taxonomy): domain Eukaryota; kingdom Metazoa; phylum Chordata; class Mammalia; order Artiodactyla; family Bovidae; genus Bison; species Bison bison. The sequence continues at coordinate 14,860 of NW_011476355.1, read as the reverse complement.
CACTTATCTCTGTAACTGTACCCTAATCACTGGTCTTGGAATAAGGCCAATTTTTGGCCTTATTCTCATCTCACATCTCTTTCCACTTCATCATAGTAGTTTCGCTTGGGGCTTCTCTTAATCCCTATGAAGGTTGTGCACCTCCAAGGCCTAAGGGAAAGAATTTGAACAGTGTGTTACCTAGCTAGGCTAGTAAATACCGGTGTCTATTTCTAATTGGACAAGCATCACTTAATTTTTGTATTATGGATCATTATTTCCAGATAAATATTTCTTCAGAAATATTGAGGTTTATAACATGTTTTAAATATATGAGTTTTTCTCAGTATTTAACCTGCTTATAGTAGGTACTCAATAAATAATCAGCAGTTGTTTAATGGATATTTCACTTCTGAGGTGAACAAAGAATCTTTTATTTCAAGGATTAAAAAGTCCTGGCTAATGACAGAATATTCAAATAGGGATTTTCTAGAAGCAGTACAGAAATGTACTCGTCAAGAAAAAAAAGACTAAAACACTCAATTAAATATTAATTTCTTTTTTTTCTTGATGGGACACTTTTTAAAATTGACCTCATAGAAGCATATTATGAAGCATAGAAAAAGCGACTGCTGTTATTTTAAACCCATGGTATTCTATGCTGGCTTCAAACCAGAATCAACAGGGGAGAATTTTAAACTATACTAATTCTGGGGCTCACCCTAAATTAAATCAGTATCTCTTGAGGTGGAGCCTGAGGATGGATATATTTAGAAGCCCCCTGGGTGATTCTAATGTGAAGCCAAGGTTGAGGACAGATGCTTTAAACTCTTCTAAAAATACCAACAAGAAAGTTTGGAAATTGAGCAATACACCTGGAAGCAACATGGCTGTTAACTTAGCTATTGCTAAACAATCCTGACAGATGAAACAGAATCCTAATTAATTTTTCTTCCTAAGTCCATTATGGGCCTTCACCTGGCAGCATTTTCAAAACACAGATTTTGGAAATGCTTAATTTCAGTTATTACAAAGTTGTTCATAGATGCTGGGCAAGCAACTTACAATCTGACTTATATTGTGATATAAAATTGATTTGATATCACTGGGATGTAGATCTCCTGATGAGAGCTGACAAAGACCAGCTGAGGCTTTAGCTAAATGATGTGTGAGAGCACTGAGGAGCAGACAATTGGAAACTAATGAGATGATAAAAGCTTTCAGGTATGTGAGTTGATCAGCTACCTGCTGAGACCCTCTCACTGTCGAGAACTCCCATACTCAGGGCCCTCTTTTCCATCTTAGGTACAATCAAGGTTAGTGATATTCTGTGAAGTATTGTCCCTGCTCATTTTTGGAGGTGAAGTTGGAGAACAGTGGGAACCAGTAGGTATATCTTCCATCCTACATTTATATATATTCCAGTCTAAGCTTTCTTATGTGTTTACATATAGTGGCACAGGGATGACTTATGAAGGGATTGTCGGCCATAAGCTGAAACCTTGTGGCACTAGGGGTTGTACGTACTGCTCCATAAACTACTGACCTCGACTGAGATTCCCTGACCCCACCTCTGACCAATCCTGGACGTATTCTACCTTTTACCAAGAGCAGTGACTGTGGTAGGAAAAATGAGGTATGAGGCTATGTTTTAAAGTCAAGGTAAAATCAGGTTTTAAATTCTAAAACAATCAATTGGATTTCAATTTCAACTTCAAGGAATTCAGAATAACTCATGATGAGATGGAATTAGACTACAACAGAATATACTAGCAAAATATAAATGTGTACATAAAACAAGGGTTACTGAACTATTAAAAAGTGGGAACAAATTAAAAATTCCCAAGACTGGACTAGACAGGCAATTTTCTATACCAGCTTCAAGAAATTCTCCAGAAAACAAGTGTCCCGCTGTCATATCAGTATAGAAAATGCTGCAAACCACACCTCCTTCTTAAAGTGTCACTGTATAGATGACCAGAATAAAGGCCCATAGAAATAATACAGTAAATAAGAAGGGGCTCGCTTATTGCAGAGTTTCAAAATACTCAGAGTGAGAACACTTGCTGTCATATGATTACATCTTGGGGAACACTGAGCTGCTATTGTTTATGTAATTATCACAGACAGGTATATTAATTAAAGGAAATGTAAAGCCACACACATGTAAATGTAAAGCCAACTGATAAGTCAAATTGGATAATTTACCTTTTCTTGAAATTCACAAACAAATTTTAGGTGTGGAGATTATTTCATTATTTTACTTTTCACCATCCACAAGAATGCAGCTATTGAAAAACACTGCTAGATTTAAATCTACATACAGTTCTCAGGCAATCTAGGGCAGAAATTCAAGAGTACAATATAGAGTCACTTACCTTTGAATGTAATCCAAGTTTTTATGTCTCTTGGCAAATATGGCACTTAGAATTTGACAATACACTTTGTGCAGTCAAGCCAGAAGGCCATCTATAATACAACTACAGTTGTCTGTTATCCACAGAGGATTGGTTTCATGACCCACTGGGGACACCAAAATCCACATATGTTTAAGTACCATAGTCAACCCTCCATGTGAAAGTTCCACATCCACAGATTCAAACAAATGCAGATTGTGTATTAAGTTTGTGATCTGTGGCTAGTTGAATCCATGGATATTCAACCCAGGGACATAGAGAGCTGACTAAAAATAATAACAAAAAATCTACACATATGCAGTTCAAAATCATGTTGTTCAAGTGTCAACTGTATTTCTGTCAAAGTTTTCTTTCCCTCTCTATCCATACTTCCTTTCTTTCATTATTTTATGTTGCTTCTTTCTAAAAATAACCTATTTTACAACATCCTAATTCAAATCTGTAGTAACAGGTTCATTTAGATTCTGTTTTACTCAAAACCCATTATTTCAAAATATAATTGTTGATACTGCAGTCGATTATTATAGTGCAACACTTACCTTACTCCAAGTGTTACCACAGGAAAAATTTAATATTGATGTAGTTTCATTAATACCATTTGAATATGAATGTGTAGTAATTCTTTTATCTTCCAGATAAAGAATGAGGTTCCAGCTCAAGATGATGATGTAGGAAGATCCTGAACTCACCTCTACCCATGGGCAAACTGGTTCTACAGCTACGTAGGAAACAATTTCCTCCTTAAAAAACCCAAAGCCTAGCTGAATGATGACTATACACCAGACAGATGAGAACAACAACATCTCAAAGTAGGTAGGAGATGATGGAACCCAATTTCACCATAAACCCCACCCCAGCATGGTGACCCACAAACAAGAGGGAACTTGAAACCCAGAGCTTCTGCACTTCTG
>NW_011476355.1:10480-11411 GCF_000754665.1 Bison bison bison | reverse complement strand
AAATGAAATAAGTTAGACAGAAATAGACAAATTTTATGTGTGGAATTTAAGGGGAAAACCCCACCAAACTCACAGATACAGGTTGGTGGCTGCCAAAATCAGGGAGTGGTGGGTAAGAAAAAAAAGAATCTTGTATGTCTTATGTATTTCACTTCTAGCACTCCATCCTAAGGAGAAAATAATGAGAAATGTGCTTATACTAGAGTATCTATGTATCTACAGATCATCTCAGTAGGGAAGTTTTGATAATCAACCACTATTTGGATGTTATTTAAAGGAAGAAATATTATAAAAGACCATGGAATGATGTTTTTAGTGTTAGACAAAGTGGCATCAGTCAATAGGCACAGCATAAATGAATCTTCCTAAATGCATAAGTTAGGCAAAGGTTAAAATATACATCATCATACTAATATATGCATTATTGATAACGGTGATTTATGATTTAAATGTTTCTAGTAAACGGTATTCCTTTGGTAAAAAGTGTAACATCGAGAACTAATACATTTGTACTAACCATAAGCCTGACACTGTTTCAGATGCTCTGAATGTATTAGTTTAATAAACAAAATGCTTCTATGAGCTATAAAGAGTATCAGCCACCTGGTATCACACCACTAGTCTATACCAGTAGTGCTGGCAAAGATTTTTGGTTTGACCCCCTAGGTGGGACCTGAATCCAGACAAGAAATCCACAGACCATATACTGACCTCAAATTCTGCATCCAAAATGTCACAGTGAGCCAGGAAATGTTTCTCTGTATGCAGCTTTTACTGAAAGCTATATTTATATTGGTGCTTAGTCACTGTGGCACTACAACCAACAATTTTATATAGGTACAAAACATTGAAATATACTGAAATGTATTTCAGCTAAAATCTCATGAAATATGGGACAAACTACTTGAGTAGAAGATATGTTACATTTTAT
>NW_011476355.1:9782-10380 GCF_000754665.1 Bison bison bison | reverse complement strand
TTACATTTTATGATCAAACCCAGTAATCTTCAGTTCAGTTCAGTTCCAAATTACATTAGGTTTCAGGAAAAGGGAATTTTTGATTTCCATAAATATCTAGAAACTTATAAAACTCTGGGTTGTAAAATTGCAGTTTTATGAAACAAATATGATTTAATTCAAAAAGACAAAACAATGGGAAATTCATTTGGGAAATTCATTTTAGTTGCTTGAAAATGTGGTAATTGAGAGCAATGTTGGCATGAATGATACAATTCTTTGGTAGCAAAGTACTTAACTCACTGGTATTTTAGTCAATGAGACTGTTTTGGGGGAAACAAAAAGTTTCTCTTTGGACTTTAAAACTGTTTAATTAGAAGGCAGATAGCGTAATACAATTAATAAAAGGATAATTTGGTAGGAAAATGTATTTGAATCAAAATGAAAGGAACTGACTGAAATATTTCATGTAAGTAGAATTCACTAGTTTGAAAATGTATACATTCAAGAATTTGTTGCTTATACTTTAAAAATTCTTTGATTCTAGAAATGGGAACATTAAAAAAAAATCTGTGTGGTAATAAAGATTTTAAAAATCCAAAACATGCTTTCCTACTAA
>NW_011476355.1:5151-9682 GCF_000754665.1 Bison bison bison | reverse complement strand
TTTAAAAAAGAACTCACGGAAGTTTTCATTCATGGCTTTTTGTCAGTGAGCAACAATGCTTTTGAGAAAGCAGAATGGTACTAGCACCTGAGAAGGACCACCTCCTCCAGTGACCATCCCACCTAAGAGATCAAGCCCTGAGCCTTTGGTGTGGGAGCACTGACTCCAAGACCCTAGACTACCAGAGAACTAACCATAGGGAATATGAAATAGTGAGAACTCACACAAAGGAAACCACTTGAATACAAGACCCAGCAGCACCCACCCACCTGAGCAGGATGCCTCATCTAAACAACAAACAAAACAAAAATACAAACCCAATCATCAGCAGACAGGATTACCACCTCACTCAGCCTTGCCCATCAGAGGAAAAACAAACAAACAAACAAAAACTCAGCACATATCTCACCCTATACAAAGCTTACACAAACCACTGGACCAACCTTAGGAGGGCAGAAGCAAAAAGGAAGAAAGATTTCAACCTTGAAGCCTGGGAAAGGGGACCTCAAACACAATAAGTTAAAAAAAATAATAATGAAAAGGCAGAAAAATACTACACAAATGAAGGAACAAACTAGAAACATAGAAGTCCAAATAAATGAAGCGGAAATAGGCAAACTACCTGAAAAAGAATTCAGAATAATGATAGTAAAGATGACCAAAAACCTTGAAAACAAAATGGAGAAAATGCAAGAATCACTTAACAAAGACCTAGAAGAATTAAAGAATAAACATACAGAGACAAACAATACAATTACTGAAATTAAAAATACTCTAGAAGGAATCAATAACAGAATATCAGAAGCAGAACAAATCAGTGAGCTGGAAGATAAAATGGTGGAAATAACCTCTGAAGCGCAGAATAAATTATAAAGAATTAAGAGAACCAAGGACAGTCTCAGAGACCTTTGGGACCATATCAAATGCACCAACATTCAAATTATAGGGGCCCCAGAAGAAGAGAAAAAGGGTATGAGAAAATTTTTGAAGAGATTATACTTGAAAATTTCCCCAACATGGAAAAGGAAATAGTCAATCAAGTCCAAGAGGCACAAAGAGTCCCATACAGGATAAACCAAGGAAAAACACGCCAAGACATACTAATCAAACCAACAGAGACTAAACACAAAGAAAGAATACTAAAAGCAGCAAGGGAGAAGCAACAAGTAACATACAAGGGAAACCCCAAATGCCTAACAGCTGATTTTTCAGCAGAAACTCTGTAGGCAAGAAGGGAATGGCAGGATATATTTAAAGTACTGAAAGGGAAAAATCTAGAATCAAGATTACTGTACCTGGCAAGGATTGCATTCAAAATTGATGGAGAAATTAAAAACTTTTCAGACAAGTAAAAGTTAAGAGAATTCAGTACCACCAAACCAGCTTTACAACAAATGTTAAAGGGGCTTATATAGTCAAGAATACAACAGAATAAAAAAGATCTACAAAATCAACCCCCCAAAATTAAGAAAATGGAACATATATATCAATAATTACTTTAAATGTAAATGGATTAAATGCTCCAACCAAAAGACACAGACTGGCTGAATGGATACAATAACAAGACCCATATATATGCTGTCTACAAGAAACCCACTTTAGGCCTCAAAACACATATAGACTGAAAGTGAGAGGATGAAAAAATATATTCCATGCAAATGGGAAGCAAAAGAAAGCTGGAGTAGCAATCTTCATATCAGACAAAATAGACCTTAAAATAAAGAAGATTACAAGAGATAAGGAAGGACACTACATAATTATCAAGGGATCAATCCAAGAGGAAGACATAACAGTTGTAAATATCTATGCACCCAACATAGGAACACCTCAGTACATAAGACAAACACTAACAGACATAAAAGGAGAAACTGACAGTAACACAGTAATAGTAGGAGACTTTAACACCCCACTCCTACCAATGGACAGATCATCAAAACAGAAAATTAATAAGGAAACACAAGTCTTAAATGGTACATTAGATGAGATGGATCACATTGATATCATCAGGACATTCCATCCAAATGCAGAATACACCTTCTTATCAAGTGCACATGGAACATTCTCCCAGATAGACCACATTTTGGGTCACAAATCCAGCCTCAGTAAATTTAAGAAACGTGAAATCACATCAAGCACCTTCTCTGACTACAATACTATGAAACTAGATATCAATTACAAGAAAAAAAGTGTAAGAAACACAAACATAATGGAGATTAAACAACACATTTCTAAATCATCAACAGGTTACTAAAGAAATCAAAAGGGAAATTTAAAAAAAAATTCTAGAAACAAATAACAATGAAAACACTCAAAATCTATGGGATGCAGCAAAAACAGTCCTAAGAGGGAAGTTTATAGCAATACAATCCTACCTCAAGAAACAAGAAAAACATTGAATAGACAATTTAACTTTACACCTAAAACAACTGGAAAAAGAAAAATAAGAAAACCCCAAAATTAGCAGAAGGAAAGAAACCATAAAGATCCAAGCAGAAATAAATGAAAAAGAAATGAAAGAAACAATAGTAAAGACTAATAAAACTAAAATGTGGTTCTTCGAGAAGATAAACAAAATTGACAAACCTTTAGCCAAACTCATCAAGAAACAAAGAAAGAAGAATCACATCAACAAAATTAGAAATGAAAAAGGAGAGGTTACAACAGACAATGAAGAAATACAAAGGATTATAAAGAGACTATTATGAACAACTATATGGCAATAAAATGGATAACCTGGAAGAAATGGACAGATTCTTAGAAAAGTTCAATCTAAAAGGCTGAACCAGGAAGAAATAGAAATTATGAACAACCCATTACAAGCACTGAAATTGAAGCTGTGATCAAACATCTCCCAAAAAACAAAAGCCCAGGACCGGATGGTTTCACAGGAGAATTCTATCAAACATTTAGAGAAGAGCTAATGCCTATCCTTCTAAAACTCTTTCAAAAAATTTCAGAGGAAGAAACACTTCCAAACTCATTTATACGAGGCCACCATCACCCTTGATACAAAAACCAGACAAAGACAACCACAAAAAGAGAAAACTACAGGCCAATATCACTGATGAATATAGATTCAAAAATCCTCAACAAAATTTTAGCAAACAGAATTCAGCAACGCATCAAAAAGCTCATACACCATGATCAAGTTGGTTTTATTCCAGGAATGCAAGGATTCTTCAATATATGCAATCAATCAATGTAATACACCATATTAACAAATTGAAAGATAAAAACCATATGATCATCTTAATAGATGCAGGAAAAGCCTTTGACAAAATTTAGCACCCATTTATGACTAAAATTCTTCCAAAAATGGGCATAGAAGGAACCTACCTCAACCTAGTAAAGGCCATATATGATAAGCCTATAGCAAACATTATTCTCAATGGTGAGAAACTGAAAGCATTCCCCCTAAGATGAGGAACAAGACAAGGGTGTCCACTGTCACCACTATTAATCAACATAGTTCTGGAAGTCCTAACTACAGCAATCAGAGAAGAAAAAGAAATAAATAGAATGCAGATCAGAAAAGAAGAAAGAAAGCTCTCACTGTTTGCAGCTGACATGATACTGTACATAGAAAACCCTAAAGATAGTATTAGAAAATTACTAGAGCTAACCAGTTAATTTAGCAAAGATGCAAGATACAGAGTCAATACACAGAAATCACTTGCATTTCTATATACTAACAGTGAAAAATCAGAAACAGCAATTAAGGAATCAATCCCATTCACCATTGCAACAAAAAGAATTAAATATCTAGGAATAAACTTACCTAAGGAGACAAAAGAACTGTACACAGAAAATTATAAGACAATAATGAAAGAAATCAAAGATGACATAAACAGATGGAGAGATATTCCATGTTCCTGGGTAGGAAGAATCAATATTGTGAAAATGACTATACTACCAAATGCAATCTATGATTCAATGTGATCCCTATCAAATTACCAATGGCATTTTTCACAGAACAAGAACAAAAAATGTCACAGTTCATGTGGAAACACAGAAGACCCCGAATAGCCAAAGCAGTCTTGAGAAAGAAGAATGGAGCCGGAGGAATCAACCTTCCTGACTTCAGATTATACTACAAAGCTACAGTCATCATGGCAGTATGGTACTGGCACAAAAACAGAAATATAGACCAATGAAACAAGATAGAAAGCCCACAAATAAACCCATGCAACAAAAATATGGGTACCTTATCTTTGACAAAGGAGGGAAGAAAATACAATGGGGCAAAGACAGCCTCTTCAATAAATGGTGCTGGGAAAACTGGACAGCTACATGTACAAGAATGATATTAGGACACTTCCTAACACCATGCACAAAGATAAACTCAAAATGGATTAAAGACCTAAATGTAAGACCAGAAACTATAAAACTTAGAGGAAAACAGAGGCAGAACACTCAATAACATAAATCAAAGCAAGATCCTCTATGACCCACCCCCTCAGTTCAGTTCAGTCCCTCAGTTGTGTCCAACTCTTTGTGACCCCATAAACCGCAGCACACCAGGCCTCCCTGT
>NW_011476355.1:4339-4841 GCF_000754665.1 Bison bison bison | reverse complement strand
ACCCAGGACTGATCTCCTTTAGGATGGGCTGGTTGGATCTCCTTGCAGTCCAAGGGACTCTCAAGAGTCATCTCCAACACCACGGTTCAAAAGCATCAATTCTTCGGCACTCATCTTTCTTCACAGTCCAACTCCCACATCCATACATGACCACTAGAAAAACCATAGCCTTGACTAGACGGACCTTTGTTGGCAAAGTAATGTCTCTGCTTTTCAATATGCTGCCTAGGTTGGTCATAACTTTCCTTCCAAGGAGTAAGCGTCTTTTAATTTCATGGCTGCAGTCACCATCTGCAGTGATTTTGGAGCCCAGAAAAATAATGTCAGCCACTGTTTTCCCATCTATTTCCCATGAAGTGATGGGACCGGATGCCATGATCTTTGTTTTCTGAATGTTGAGCTTTAAGCCAACTTTTTCACTGTCCTCTTTCACTTTCATCAAGAAGGTCTTTAGTTCTTCTTCACTTTCTGCTATCAGGGTGGTGTCATCTGCATATCTGAG
>NW_011476355.1:3613-4000 GCF_000754665.1 Bison bison bison | reverse complement strand
TCAGGTGGTCTGGTATTCCCATCTCTTTCAGAGTTTTCCACAGTTTATTGTGATCCATGCAGTCAAAGGCTTTGGCATAGTCAATAAAGCAGAAATAGATGTTCCCCAGAGTAATGGAAATAAAAACAAAGTAAACAAGTGGGACCTGATTAAACTTAAAAACTTCTGCACAGCAAAGGAAACTATAATCAAGGTGAAAAGACAACCCTCAGAATTGGAGAAAATAATAGCAAATTAAACAACTGATAAAGGATTAATTTCCAAAATATACAAGTAGCTCATATAATCCCATGCCAGAAAAACAACCCAATCAAAAAATGGGAAAAAGACCTAAACAGACATTTCTCCAAAGAGACAATACAGATGGACTAACAAACACATAGAAAA
>NW_011476355.1:2976-3513 GCF_000754665.1 Bison bison bison | reverse complement strand
TGTTCATTGCAGCACTATTTACAATAGCTGGAACATGGAAGCAATCTAGATGTCCATCAACAGATGAATGGATAAAGAAATTGTGGGACATATACACAATGCAATATTACTCAGCCATAAAAAGGAATGCATTTGAGTCAGTTCTGATGAGGTGGATGAACCTAGAACCTATTATACAGAGTGAAGAGAGTCAGAAATAGAAAGGTAAATATAGTATTCTAACACATAGATATGGAATCTAGAAGAATGGTACTGAAGAATCTATTTACAGGGCAGCAATGGAGAAACAGACATAGAGAACAGACTTATGAACATGGGGAGAGGAGGGAAGGGGGTGAGATATATGGAAAGAATGACATGGAAACTTACATTACCATTTGGAAAATAGATAGCCAACAGGAATTTTCTGTGTGTCTCAGGAAACTCAATCAGCCTAGGGGGTCAGGTTGGGAGGGAGATGGGAGGAATGTTCAGGAGGAAGGGGATATATATGTATATCTATGGCTGATTCATGTTAAGGTTTGACAGAAAACAGCA
>NW_011476355.1:2614-2876 GCF_000754665.1 Bison bison bison | reverse complement strand
AGAATTCTGTAAAGCAATTATCTTTCAATTCAAAAAAAGAAACATAAAAAAGAATTCACAGAAATACATTTGTCCTAGCATAAAATGAAACCAGAACTATTAATGCACAGATAATTTATAAACAAATGCCTATAGACTTTGAAAACTCCTAATTTTCTGATTATAATTCTTTATTCTGCAATGATTTGACAAACTCCACTACTGAAGTTAGTGAAACACATAATTTAGGTAAGCAAAGGTTATAAATTCAATGCTGAAAACC
>NW_011476355.1:1744-2514 GCF_000754665.1 Bison bison bison | reverse complement strand
ATTCTTTGATTTATACATAAAAACAAACATTTATACAGTGAACCTACTTTTTAAAAGTTTCCTAAATAGTGTAGTTTTAAAAATTATCAAATAGTAAATGCCAGCCCATGGTGTTTCAAAAAAAAAAAAAATGAGGAAAAGTAGTCAATAAAATATTGATGATCATTTCTCAAATCTACCAAATTAATGAAACAATTTGAGGAAAGGCTGATGGAAATCCTGTTAATGCAGTTCCAAGAAACTATGGCTCATATTTACAAAATACAAAATGATGGAATTATCTTGAAAAACTGGTCATGGATGGATAAAGATAGAATTTTCCAGAAAATGGCATGGTCCCCAAATATTTTTAAGGTTCCTAGCCTGTCCGAAAGTGACCCTTCTTACTACCTGTGAGACTGGGAACTTATAAGTCAGATACCAAGTCTGTTTTCATAGGAGGTCTTTGTAGTCATTTGGTCAACATATTACGTCAATACTATTTCTTTAAGAGTGAGATTATAATGCCTGATTTGATGAGAATCACTTGCAAATATGATGCTGTAAGTATGGCTGTGACTGCACAAGCAATCTGTCGAGTTATATATCTGGGAATAAAGGAGGACAAATTCTTACTGAGTCTGTGCAAATAAGTATATAACACTGTCATGAAAGGTAAGGGCACTCAAGTATAAACTACTGCTTGTTTCAGAACTATGAGAGGCCAGTGACAAATAGCATTAAATTGTTTCATTTTACTTTTACAGAAGCATACTGTACTAAAGTAAGTG
>NW_011476355.1:0-1102 GCF_000754665.1 Bison bison bison | reverse complement strand
GCAAGAGTACTGGAGTGGGGTGCCAAGTGTTAGGAATAGCTTAAGAAGAAAATGCATGAGACTGCCTTACATAATATTAAAAATCAAACATTAAAAAAATTCCAGTAATGTTTTAAACAATTATAATAAGATTGTTTTCCTCAGTCCGAAATGATGAATTTTGTTTCATCAGGTCTCAATTCAGCAATCTGCTTTTGCAAAGTATGCTTGCTTCTGCACTAAGAAGGGTTCTAGAAATCCTGACTAGAAATCCATATCATAATCTCAAAGTTGTTAACCAATGCCGACTGGGCAGCCTGTAGACATCAACTATTCTTTAATTTCTATTTCTTTAATTTCAGAGTACCTGTTAGAATCCTTTCCAAAAGGTTCTATGACTGTCCTTCTTTGTTGAAGACACAAATGTTAGATTCTGGATTATACCAGAGAGTTGAGGCAAATATTTAGAAGCAAAAAATCAGTTGATGAGACAGAGGGGCTATGGTTAATTTGTCACTTTGCTAATAGTATCATAGTTTACTACTGCTACTGCTGCTGCTAAGTCGCTTCAGTCATGTCCGACTCTGTGCAACCCCATAGACAACAGCCCACTGGGCTCTGTCATCCCTGGGATTCTCCAGGCAAGAGTGCTGGAGTGGGTTGCCATTTCCTTCTCCAATGCATGAAAGTGAAAAGTGAAAGTGAAGTTGTTCAGTCCTGTCCAACTCTTAGCGACCCCATGGACTGCAGCCTACCAGGCTCCTCCGTCCATGGGATTTTCCAGGCAAGAGTACTAGAGTGGGTTGCCACTGCCTTCTCCAGTTTACTACTGGGGTACAGTAAATAATTATTTTGTAAAGATTTAATCAGTAGTTTCTTGAGGCATAAGAATGCATTATGGCAGCACAGGCATTAGCAAATCACTAAGCCTCCCCATGAAATGTAAAATCTCTATAATACTTACACTGATACAAATCCTTACGATTATACAGTGGAAGTGAGAAATAGATTTAAAGGACTAGATCTGATAGACAGAGTGCCTGATGAACTATGGACAAAGGTTCATGACATTGTACAGGAGACAGGGATCAAGACCATCCCCAAGAAAAAGAAATGCAAAAAA
>NW_011476354.1:10098-13957 GCF_000754665.1 Bison bison bison | reverse complement strand
TATCAGATCTAGGCCCTTAAATCTATTTCTCACTTCCACTGTATAATCATAAGGGATTTGATTTAGGTCATACCTGAATGGTCTAGTGGTTTTCCCTACTTTCTTCAAGTTAAGTCTGAATTTGGCAATAAGGAGTTCATGGTCTGAGCCACAGTCAGTTCCTGGTCTTGTTTTTGCTGACTGTATAGAGGTTCTCCATCTTTGGCTGCAAAGAATATAATCAATCTGATTTTGGTGTTGACCATCTGGTGATGTCCATGTGTAGAGTCTTCTCTTGTGTTGTTGGAAGAGGGTGTTTGTTATGACCAGTGCATTTTCTTGGCAAAACTCTATTAGTCTTTGCCCTGCTTTATTCTGTATTCCAGGGACAAATTTGCTTGTTACTCCAGGTGTTTCTTGACTTCCTACTTTTGCATTCCAGTCCCCAATGGAGAATAGCAATCTCTTTAACAAGTGGTGCTGGGAAAACTGGTCAGCCACCTGTGAAAGAATGAAACTAGGACACTTTCTAACCATACACAAACATAAATTCAAAATGGATTAAAGTTCTAAATGTAAGACCAGAAATTATAAAACTCTTAGCAGAAAACATAGTCAGAACACCCTCTGACATATGTCACAGCAAGATCCTCTATGACCCAGGTCTCATATAATAGAAATACAAGAAAAAATAGAAATAGGACCTGATTAAACTCAAACGCTATTGCGCAATGAAGAAAACTATAAGCAAGGTGATAAGCGGCCTTCAGAATGGGAGAACATAAGAGCATACAAAACAGCTTATGAAGAATTAATCTCCAGGTTATTGATATATATAATCTGAGGTTATTGATATTTCTCCTGGCAATCTTGATCCCAGCTTGTGCTTCATCCAACCCAGCATTTGTCACGATGTACTCTGCATATAAGTTAAATAAGCAGGGTGACAATATACAGCCTTGACATATTCCTTTTCCTATTTGGAACCAGTCTGTTGTTCCATGTCCAGTTCTAACTGTTTCTTCCTAACCTGCATACAGATTTCTCAAGAGGCAGGTCAGGTGGTGTGATAGTCCCGTCTCTTTAATAATTTTCCCCACTTTATTGTGATCCACACAGTCAAAGGCTTTGGCATAGTCAATAAAGCAGAAATAGATGCTTTGCTGCAACTCTCTTGCTTTTTCCTTGATCCAGTGGATGTCGGCAATTTGATCTGTGGTTCCTCTGCCTTTTCTAAGTCCAGCTTGAACATCTGGAAGTTCACGGTTCATGTATTGTTGAAGCCTGGCTTGGAGAATTTTGAGCATTACTTTACTAGTGTGTGAGATGAGTGCAACTGTGAGGCAGTTTGAACATTCTTTGTCATTGCCTTTTTTTGGGACTGGAATGAAAACTGACCTTGCAACCTAGAGGTTTTCAATTGCAAATGCTAAAAAAACCAGCTTTGCAGTTTCCAAGGGGGGCAAAAAAAAAGTTTCATTTTAACCAATTTTCTCTGAAATCCAAGGAATATCATGGCCATCCTGCATCAAAAAGTCATCTTTCCTTTATGTAGTCATAGTTTCATGCCTAAATTATAGACCAAATAATGCTCAAATTGACTCTGATATCAGGGGCAGATCAGCTGATAAAAAGCTTGGATTGTCCCTCTGGAGGGAAGTGAGACCTTGGTCCCATCAGAGGAATCTGAGGGGTTAAGGGAATTTGCAGGAGTGGGGAAAGCTTGGTCCATCCTATATGCACCATAATCTTAAATAATGCTTATTTACTTTACCGAAGTAAAAAAAAATTATAAAAACAAATATAAAGCACTGAAAGGTAAAGAAATTCATAATCTGTGATCGAAAGCTTCATTCTAAGAAAACTGTGTTCTCTTAGCCTAGAGAATAGACTAAATTCCAGTCTGACAAGCTTACCAGATAACAAACAAACAAAAAAATTGTTTATGGGTAAGCTTAGAAAAGTCTCTTCCATATATCTTGAAGGAGCAGTATTTTTGCAAAGGCATCAGTGTGAAACCATAGAAGGCATGTTTAAAACCTGATTAAATTGAAATTGACAAAGTAATCTGGTCACTGCTGTAACTTGAAACACTTGAATATGATAACTAGAATTATAACTGACAGCATTTTACCAGAACATATCAGATTTTCATGAATGTCACATAATTTCTAAGATATCTATATTAGTATCATCAACCATACAATATAACTTGAGAAGATTCATCTCTCTTTCTGACAACACTTCCCATGTAGTTTAACACGCCAAATGAACTCAAGTTGTTGAATATCTCTCTTTGGGAGGTTTCAGGGGCCCTCTGAAGCATCCCAAAGTTAGTTAGAAGTCAATTATTTAGGAAGGTTTGTTCATAAATATCAAAAGGGTTTATAACAGTCAGATAGGATCGCATAAGTTACTGTGAAACAAAACTTCTCCACTTAGCCGAAGTTAACAAAAGATTTCAAAGGTAAACCTAGAACAGATCACTTAAGAGGTAAAGAAACTTAAAACCCATTAGCAAAGGCAGTTCAACATCTCAAGAAAGCTTGTACCAGACACAAAACTCTTTTCTGGGGGTCTAGTTTCCATAAAACCTCCTTATCCCTTTCTGTACCCATTCCTTTGCTTCTCTCATCCTGAAACTGCCACCTGTAAGTCAGAACAACTACTTTTTCCTTCATAAAATGTGATTTCATTTCTCATACCTTATTTAATAATAAGACATACATTTTCCTTAAGCAACCAAGAACTGATTTTTACATTGGCATTCTATAGGTTGGTGAACATACACATCAGTGATGCTATCGAAAAAAAAAATTGCTTTCTTATAGTGAACATCTTAGGATGGCACCAGACACTATTCAGGATAGTCAAAAATCTCTTTAGTTTCTGTGTAAGAGGAAGGTCCTGTCAAGTAGTGAATGTTTCAGAACCTTAATTTATTTGGAAATGACCTAGCCATTCAATACACTGTCGTCACTTAGTTTAGCACAAGGATAGAAATTCAGGTAAACAAAATCTGGAGAAACTACTGTAAGTTCAGTTCAGTTCAGTTCAGTTCAGTTGCTCAGTCGTGTCTGACTCTTTGCGACCCTGTGGACCACAGGATGCCAGGCTTCCCTGTCCATCACCAACTCCAGGGCCTTGCTCAAACTCATGTCCATCGAGTCAGTGATGCCATCCAACCATCCTATCCTCTATTGTCCCCTTCTCCTCTGCCTTCAATCGAGACTATTATAGACATATTTTAAAGTATAATTATTTTTAATAGTTTATCTAAAAGCTCATATCGCATTTACATTTTTTAGGAGTTTGTTTGTTTTTAGAGGTTTTTTTTTTGTTGACAAGTTTGTGACAGATATAACAATATAGCAATATTGAACTTATAATAAACCTAGGCACTATGAAAAATTTATGCTTAATGTTAATGACTCTCAGACATGCCTATATTAGGAAAAAAATACTATATATTTAATATTGATTATTTCCCAGTTCACATGAATCTAAAATTCATTTAGGTCAATTTTTTATTGTATTTAGAATTGTTCGATTTGTAAGGGCTTCCTTTTCTTTAGATTATTTAAATAAGAACTCAAAACTTCAGCAATATTATCAAAAAACAGAAGACTCACGCTGAGACATACATAAATCCACACAGACAGACAGAGATCTTCTAGTTTTCCGCCTAAGATTTAAAATATCTCTTTGACCTCCTTTTTGGGGTGGGGGGGGTGCTTGAAGTTCTCATTTGCCGAAGGCTAAGGTCTCAGGTGTTGGAGAAGACTCTTGAGAGTCCCTTGGACTGCAAGATCCAACCAGTCCATTCTGAAGGAGATCAGCCCTGGGATTTCTTGGAAGGAATGATGCTAAAGCTGAAACT
>NW_011476354.1:5663-9998 GCF_000754665.1 Bison bison bison | reverse complement strand
ACAGACTCGATGGACGTGAGTCTGAGTGAACTCCTGGAGTTGGTGATGGATAGGGAGGCCTGGCGTGCTGCAATTCATGGGGTCGCAAAGAGTCGGACATGACTGAGAGACTGAACTGAACTGAACTGAAGGTCTCAGGCAAAGTGGGCAGTGTTTTTCAAGGAAAGGGTTAACTTCAAGCTTTGCCCTAGGCAGGCCTTTTAAACAAGCTAATTGTTTTTAATTGCATATGCAAAAGAACCAGCTTTACAGTTTCCAAGAAAAAATTTTTTTTATTTTAACCAATTTTCTCTGGTTCTATAGAATATCATGTCCATCCTAGGTCAGGTCATCTGTCTTTTCTGTAGTCATAGCTTTATCCCTGAATTATAGACAGATCAGCTGACAAAGCTTCCATAGGCCAACCTGCGGAAGGATCATCAACGTGGTCGGCACCGAGAGCGGTGCGGCAGCCCCGCCCCCGCGGCCCCCGCCCCGCCCCGCCCCGCCCCGCCCCGCCCGGCTCGTGAGCCTCTCGTCCAACCGTGAGGCGCGGGATGGGAAGGTAGGGAGGGAAAAACGTATGGAAGCCGGCGCGCCCCGAGCGGGCAGTCGGGCCCAGTGGCCTTTTCGGTGGTAGGGGATGAGGGGCAGCGCGAGAAGGTGGGGGGCGGCGTGCAGAGTAGGGGTCGGTGGGAAAGGCGGTTCTCCTCCGCCTTCCCGCCCGCCCCTCCGCACCTCCATCCCCGGCCGGGCGCCACCCTTGCCCCGCGCCTGGTGGCGTCTCTCCGGTGTCCCTCTTCCACCCAACCTCCCCGCCACGTTCCTTTGAGGTGTTTTTCTTTAGCTAGCAGACTGCTAGTGGCTGTTTAACATCTGGCTAAAGACTAGCAGGGGGTACTCTTTCTTCCCCCTTCTGATGTCTATGTCAGCAGCTTTCTCTATCTCTTTTATAGTTTAATAAAACTTTATAACACAAAACCTCTGAGCGATTAAGCTTCGTCACTTGCCCTGGATTGAACTCTTCTCCTCTGGAGGCCAAGAATCCTGGCATCTTTTGTAGTTTAGCAACAACCTTTCAGCCTTTTGTAATTCATATTGAATCTTCATTTCAGATTGAAGATGCATTCCATGGTATTGCCAACTTAAGTCTTTCCATCGTAATGGAATATCTGTACATGTATTTAGGGTATTTTTCAGCAATCGTGTATAATTTCCAGTGTGCCAGTCTTGTCATCCTCATTACATCCATGGCAAAGTATTTTATTCATGTTGACATTATTGAAAGGGAATTGTTTTTTAAAATTCCTTTTCAGATTGTTATTTGCTAGTATATTCAGATAAAACTGTGTAATCGTTCATTTTTATCAGTTTGGACAGCTTGATAGTTGTCTTTACTTTCTCATAATTTAAGATTACCCTGGCTCATATATTTACAGTCTCACCCCTAGTCTCAGTCATTTCTTCAAAGAACTGTCCTTTTTTTTTTTTTTAAGAATTAAATTATTTTTGACTATGCTGGGTCTTTGCTAGTTTGTCTAGTTGTAGTGAGCAGAGGCTACCCTCTAGTTGCCGTGCCATGGCTTCTCATTGCAGTGCTTTCTCTGGTTGCAGAACTTGGGCTCTGGAGCATGCAAACTTGAACCTGGGTTCCCTGCATTGGTAGGCAGATTCTTTACTGTTAGGTAGGTAGAATAGGGAAAAGGAGTCCAAAATGGCGGTGGCTAAAAGACAAGGAAGGAAAAGCCCGCGAAAATAGAACAAAAGAAGGTCAAAGGAAGGTCCGAGGACCAGAGTGAAGACCTCAGGTAGAACAAACAGCACTCCTGGCTAAGCCCAATTTGCATAGGGCAGGCCCAGGTGGAGGAAAAAACGTGTAAAAGGAGGAGCCAAAGTGCTTTCTCGCTCTTTCTCTCCCGCGTGCCTGTGCTCTTTCTCTCTCTCTCATGCTCCCCTGGCCCCACTGCACGCTCCCCCACTCTCTTCTCTTCAAGTCTTTGGGTTGGCATGCCCTCATGCTTCGAGGATGGATTCTTCTGCTATCTTCTAAATAAAATAGAGCTGTAACACTGATTTGCCTAAGAGCTATAACACGGTTTGTCCAAGACCCGAGAGCTGTGACGTGCCGAGGGCTTTAATGTCCGTTGCTCCAAATCTTTGTTGTGACGAGACAAATAACCGAGGAACATACACTCATGGGACACCTATAGTGCTGTGACTCGGGTTTAACCTGGCTGAAACAACCTCCGCACGGAAGAGGCCAAGCACAGCAGGAGCCCAACTCAGCGAAGCTCCCGTGCTAGGAGCGGAAGGCGAAGAAACCCAGCACAGGGGAAGGCCCATCGTGCTGGAAACCAGGACAGTGAAAAACGAACTCAGCAGAAAGCTCATGTGGCCCAGTCTCAGATTCCAGAAGACCTCCAGTTAAGGTAAGGGGTCCTTCCTCCTAGAGCTGGAGGGATGTTTACAATCTCTCGTTTATTGTTTCCTTGAACCTCCTATGAACCGGCGGGCGGACGGGGCACAATTAGGGACTCTGGAGAGGCTACTCCTCAGCATGTCCCAAATGTGCTATCTGCTGAGCCCCGGTAGCTGTTACACAAGCCGGTGGGGGTTCTTCTGTCCTTTCTCTTCTCTGTGCCAAGGATCAGACCAATGAAACTGTGAGCACCGGTCAGATATTTAGCAAATTTTCCGGCGGGCTATGAAGGGGATTCCTTGGCACGTTTTTCCCACTGGTTTTTCCTCCTGTCCTTCAGCTCTCTCCTGGGACTCCAAGCCCGGCCAAAACTAATGAAACTCAGGCTCTGATGTCTCATTGCAAAAATTCATTGAGAGACAAAGCGATAAGAGGTGGATTTGTTAGGATCCAGATGGAGAGAAACCACTCTTCAGGGTGTGAACCATTGCCGAGGGCAAGGGCTGGGGCCATGGAATTAGGCCTGGCTATGTTTTGTGAGGGGGTGGAATTCATATGCTAATGAGTGGGAGGATCATCCCAGCCTTTGGGGAACTACCCACTCCTCCCTCTATTGACTGTGCCTTGGAGCTGTCCTGCCACCTCTGGGTGTGTCTGTTGGCTTATAGATTGGGGATTAAGGTTTACTTGAATTTGACTTGTCATCTTGGACCCAATTGATTTTAATTGGTTTACATTATACCCTTGTGTTTTGTCATTCTTTCAAAGGTTGTGCTCTGCCCCCTTCCCTCCTGTTTCATGCTCTTTTCCTGAGCCCCATCCAGACCCACAAGGTTGCCTCTACAATCTTCTGGAGAGACAACCAGAAAATAGCTGGCCTTGGGAGGGAAATACTCTATAAATACCCGACCTCCTAATCCTACCTAGTACTGGTCACACTGGAGATCTTGGGGATGCCCAACTCCAGTCCGGGGGTCCCAGGAGGTCATCACGCCTTGACCTGCCTAGGGACCTGGTTCTCAAAAGGTTGTCACGCCTCAACCTGCTCAGGGATCCGCTAGTCCCAGGGGTTCCAGGAGTTCGTCACGCCTCGACCTGCCCAGGGACCCAATTCTCGGGAGGCCGTCACGCCCCGACCTTCCTGGGGATTCGATCTCTAGGAAGCTGTCACGCCTCAGCCTGCCTGGGGATCTGCACCCTGACCCGGGGACGCCTGGCTCTCAGGTTGCAACAGTTCTGGGTAGGATAAACTTTAGAAAGACTCACCTCTAAGGAAGTCCACTCATGAAAACAAAAAAGCCTATAACTTGTGGGACTGTGCTCAGTCTCAGCAATAACTCAGGAGCCCAATGAGAACCCCATTGCCTTTCTGGAAAGGCTAAAAGAGGCACTCCAAAAATTTACCAATCTGGACTTAGACTCTTACGAGGCACAGGTGATTTTAAAGGACAAATTCCTGCCCCAATGTGCATCAGATATCAGAATTAAGTTACAACAGCTACAACAGCAGGACCCTGCTGCCTCTTTAGATGAGATGGTCCAGACAGCCACCAATACCTTTTGTAACGGAGAACAGGAGAAGGAGGCCAAGGCCCAGGAGAAGGAGAGAAAGAAAGAGACAAGGCATGCCGAGATGCTGGCCGCCCTCCAGAGAAGCCGTATGGCAAACCCCGAGTCTTTGAAGGACAAGGCATGAGACAAATGCCTGATCTGTAGACAGGCAGGGCATTGGGCCAAAAAGTGTCCAAACCTTGACAAGTCTCCTAGAACGGCTTGCCACAAATACCATCAACTGGGACACTGGGCGGCACTGTGCCCTTAGGACCCAAGAGCCTCAAGGTCAAGCGCCAAGCCTACCCTCACGATTGTTCAAGAGGACTGAAGCGGCCCGCTCCAGCCAGCCCACCTGTCACAGATAACCATCACGGGGCTGGAGC
>NW_011476354.1:0-5316 GCF_000754665.1 Bison bison bison | reverse complement strand
TTCAGCCCCTAGAGCTCTACAGCTCCTGGTTACTACTGAAGAACCCATTACACCTTCAATAGAGAGGGCCCAAAAACTATGGGAAGACAAAATTAACCCCCAGGTGTGGGATCAGGGGATTCCTGGGCGAGCCCACCAAGCTGAACCGGTCATCATTGTCCTCAGATCCCACTCGGTTTCCTAACTGGAAACAATATCCTCTCAAAAGAGAGGCTCGGGAGGGACTACAGCCTTTAATAAATAAATTCCTTGCGTGTGGGCTACTGGTCCCCACCAGTTCACCATGTAACACCCCAATCCTCTCAGTAAAGAAAAAAGACGGAACCTGGTGAATGGTCCAAGATCTCTGGATCATAAATCAAGCTGTAGTCCCCCTCCATTCCATAGTGTCCAATCCCTATGTAATCTTGGGAGAAATCCCAAGTGGTTTATAGTGTTAAATCTCAAATATGCATTTTTTTGCATACCACTGGCTAAAGAATCCCAATATAGTTTTGCCTTTGAGTGGGAGGCCCCAGGAGAAAAACACAAACAGATGACTTTGACAGTATTGCTTCTGGGGTTCAGAGATAGCCCCCACCTGTTTGGACAGGCCCTTAGCCGGGATCTCCTAGATCTGGACCTGGGACCTAATGGGAAAATATTACAATATGTAGATGACCTACTAATCTGCTCTCCAGATAAGAAAAGTGCCCAACAATATGCAATTCAGGTTCTAAACTTTTTGGCAGAAAGGGGATATAAAGTCTCCTGTGCTAAGGCACAGTTGGTCAAGACAAAGGTCACTTACCTGGGAGTTCAGATTACACACGGGTCCAGGAGGCTGTCCTCTGATCGGGTACAAGGAACCCTCCAGGTGCCCTTCTCCATGACTTAAAAACAATTGCGAGCTTTCCTGGGGCTAACTGGGTATTGTAGAATCTGGATACCCAACTATGGTTTAATTGCCCAGCCCTTATATGAAAGCTTAAAGGGATGAGATGATTCAATCCACTGATGTGGGGAACTCCTCAAAAGAAGGCAGAGGCTACACTAAAACAGGCCTTAACTCAGGCACCTGCCTTGAGGTTGCCAGACCCATAAAAAGCATTCCAAATTTATGTCCATGAAAGAGAGGCAATAACCTTGGGAGTGTTAACTCAAAGGTTGGGATCTGAGCTCCAGCCTGTAGCTTACTTATCAAAGAGGCTCCATCCAACTGCCCCGAGACTGGCCCATCTGCCTTCGAAATCTTGGAGTTATTGCAATCATGATAGAAGATGCTTTAAAACTCTCCTTTCTGGCAAACTAACTATTTTTACCAGCCACCAAGTAGAACAACTCCTAAATGGGAGAGGCCATTTATGGATGTCTGGTCAAAGCCGCCTCAGTTATCAAGTAACGCTGATGGAAAATCCAGGCCTCACTATATCCCCTTGTGAGGTTCTTAACCCAGCCACCCTTCTGCCTAGCCCCGAGGGCTCTCTCCTCTTACACTCTTGTCTAGAAACCTTGGACCACTGGATGAAACCCCGAGAGGGATTGTCAGAAGATCCCCTGACCAATCCTGAGGAAATCTGGTACACTGATGGAAGCAGCTTTGTCTTGGATGGAAAAAGAAGAGCCGGGTATGCAGTAGTCTTCAATTTTGAGACCATAGAGGCTAAGCCTCTGCCACCAGGTCAACAAGCTACAACATGCAGTGCCAGTTCAACAAAGACAGAAAACTACAGCTGACCAGGGAAAATATCACACACCTTTAGATGGACACCGCTATAAGGACTCTGAAGCTTGAGGCTAGCAAGAGGGGGAGGCCCAATACCCCTCGCTGTCCTGGTTCAGCAGGAAGTAGCCAGAAAGACCTCGACGCCCCTATTCCCAAAGAATTGGGCCTCCTATCTCTTGAGGGGGGAATGTTAGGTAGGTAGAATAGGGAAAAGGAGTCCAAAATGGCGGTGGCTAAAAGATAAGGAAGGGAAAAGCCCACACAAATAGAACAAAGGAAGGTCAAAGGAAGGTCTGAGGACCAGAGTGAAGACTTCAGGTAGAACAAACAGCACTCCTGGCTAAGCCCAATTTGCATAGGGCAGGCCCAGGTGGAGGAAAAAGACGTATAAAAGGAGGAGCCAAAGTGCTTTCTCACTCTCTTTCTCTCCCGCGTGTGTACGCTCTTTCTCTCTTTCTCCCTCCCCTGCGTGCTTCTCCACTCTCTTCTCTTTGAGTCTTTGGATTGGCATGCCCTCACGCTTCGAGGATGGATTCTCCTGCTATCTTCTAAATAAAATAGAGCTGTAACACTGACTTGCCTAAGAGCTATAACACGGTTTGTCCAAGACCCGAGAGCTGTGATGTGCCGAGGGCTTTAACGTCCGTCGCTCCAAATCTTTGTTGTGATGAGACAAAGAACCGAGGAACATACACTTGCATGACATTTACCACCGGGCCCTCAGGGACGTTTCCTGTTCCCTTTTATTAGAGAATGATATTTAAAACATACATGTAGGAACTAAATATGCTCAGCTGACAATACATGGCATACATGTATTCCAGTTTACCTTTGAACATATTCAGGTAAAGGTAATTTGTGATGACGTCTCCAACCTGATCCACCATGACATGGATATTGTAACCTTTCCTTTTGTTTATCTGTAACTTCCCATTCCAATGGTAAGATACCTGGCTTCCACCACTTGTCATGTATAGAATTCAATGCTTGTCCCATGTGGTTACTGAAAAAAACTGTCAGACTGTCTTCTAAAGGGGGCTCTGCATGCATCCCACCAGTATCTTGAGTATGTTTTGTATGATAGTTTACTATCAGTATACCCTCAGTGGCCAGGTGTCTATTTCAATCATTACCAATTATGAATGGGATTGTTTGCTCTAGCGTTCTTGGACAATTCGAGTACAGATTCTTTGTCAGATATGCATTTTTAAGGAAAACGATTTTATTTATTGTTGGCTGAGTTGCGTCTTCGTGTGTGGGCTTTTCTCTAGTTGTGGTGAGCGTGGGCCATAACTAGTGGTGTGCGGGCTTCTCACTGCAGTGGCTCCTCTTGTGGGGCACAGGCTCACAGGCTTCAGTGGTTGCAGTATGTGAGCTCGGCATTGTGGCTTCCAGGATCTAGAGCACAGGCTGGGCAGTTGTGGCACACGGGCTCCGTAGCATGTGGGATCTTCCCATAGCAGGGATCCCACCTGCATCTCCAGCACTGGCAGGGGGATTCTTTACTACGGAGCCACCAGGGCATATTTTAGATTTTAGTTTTCCACACATGTATCTAGTGAAAGAGGCCAGGATCAAGAGGCCTGGCAGCTGGGAATCCTCAGCCACAGTTCTGGCTGTGCTATCAAAAGCTCTGGGGCTTTTAGTGAGCGCCTCAGCTTTCCTGGGACTGTTTCCTCCCCTCAGAAATGCCCTGCTGTTGGACTGTAGCCCACCAAGCTCCTCTGTCCCTGGGATTTCTGAGGCCAGAATATTGGAGGTGGTGCCATTTCCTTCTCTGCTGCTGCTGCTAAGTCGCTTCAGTCATGTCTAACTCTGTGCAACCCCATAGATGGCGGCCTACCAGGCTCCTCTGTCCCTGGGATTCTCCAGGCAAGAACACTGGAGTGGGTTGCCATGTCCTTCTCCAATGCATGAAAGTGAAAAGTGAAAGTGAAGTCGCTCAGTGAAGTCGTGTCCGACTCTTAGCGACCCTAGGGTTGCAGCCTATCAGGCTCCTCTGTCCATGGGATTCTTCAGGCAATAGTACTGGAGCTGGCTGCCATTGCCTTCTCCGATTTCCTTCTCTACAAGCTAGTGTTTTGAAGATATTTTCTCCTGAATATTGCTTTTGATGAAGGAAGGGGGATCCCTTCCAGGGCTTGAGAGTGGGTTCTTGTCTGACACTTGAAAATGAGTTGTCTGAGGAGAGGAGTGCCGTCCAAGTGAGAGCCTTTATTGGGAAGGGATGCCAGGGCGGAGGGCAGGAGGGCAAGGGAAACAGAGAGAATTGCTCTGCCACGTGGCTCACCGTCTCAGGGTTTATGGTCATTGGGTTAGTTTCTGCTTTGTCTCTTGCCAGTCATTCTGAATTGGGATCCTTCCTGGGGTCACACGCATCACTCAGCCGAGATGGACTCCAGCTAGGAGGATCCTGGGAAGTTGCTAGGACCTCTGGACTGCAGTCTCCCATCTCTTGTTGACCTCTTTTTGACCTCTCTTGTTGACCTCTCCAGAATCCCGGTTGGTGGTAGCTTGTTAGTTCCTTGTTCCTTACCAGGACCTCCTGTTGTAAGATGACTCTGGCAAGTGTTTTGTTTTCTCTGTTGCCTGGCAAGGGTGGGTGGTCAGTGGTTCATTTAACAGTTTGTTTTTGGTTCTCTCGAGTAAGGTCCTCCACAGAGTAAATGTATAAAATTATAAAAGTCAATTTTTAAAATAATTTATATTTATAATTCGGTAAGTAGGTTTTTTTGTTGTGTGTTAGAACTGATCACCAGACCAAAGGTCATGTAGATCTTTTGTTGTTTTCTAAAAATTTTATAGTTTTTTTAAATGGAATTACCTTGCTGCAAAGTTTGTGTTTATGTTCATTTCATATGTTTCATTTTTAACAGTTATTTATTTTTAGTTGGTTGATCATTGCTTTACAATATTGGTTTGATTTGTCATACATCCACATGAATTAACCATAGGTGTACCTATGTCCCCTTGCTCTTGAATCTTCCTCCCACGTCCCACCCATTCCCACCTCTCTAGGTTATTACAGAGCCTCAGTTTGAGTTCCCTGAGTTATACAGCAAATTCCCACTGGTTGTCTATTTACAAATGTTGGTGTACATGCATCCATGCTGCGCTCTCCATTCGTCTCACCCTCTCCCTCTTGTTCCTCACCCTTGTCCGTAAGTCTGTTCTCTATGTCTGCATCTCCATTGCTGCTATGTGAACAGACTCGTCAGACCCATCCTTCTCGATAACATGTTTTTCTCTTTTTGACTGACTTTCCTGTTTAATACGCTCTAGGTTCATCCCCTTCATTAGAACTGACTCAAATGGGTTCCTTTTTATGGCTGCATTCCATACAGGCTCTCATTGTTCCTTAGCCATGTTTTGAGGAGGGTCATGGAGCTATTCTGGGAGAAGGCAATGGCACCCCACTCCAGTACTCTTGCCTGGAGAATCCCATGGATGGAGGAGCCTGGTAGGCTGCAGTCCATGGGGTTGCTAAGAGTCGGACACGACTGAGAGACTTCACTTTCACTTTTCACTTTCATGCATTGGAGAAGGAAATGGCAACCCACTCCAGTGTTCTTGCCTGGAGAATCCCAGGGACGGGGGAGCCTGGTGGGCTG
>NW_011476353.1:38892-40709 GCF_000754665.1 Bison bison bison | reverse complement strand
GGTCGAACCCGCATCTCCTGTGTGGCAGGTGGATACTTTACCTTTGTAAAGATATCTGGGAAGCCCAGGTATCTGCATATTATACTGTGTATTATACAGTTTCCTGTGCATTCAGTAGGATGCAGATAGTAAATTGTGAATATTTTTCTGTCCGTCTATAATTTAAATCACTTCTTGGCTGACAGAAGAGGTGGGATTCTACACTTGGCAAAGCAGGACGCACAAGGTCTAGGTCCTCTCTAAAGCAGGCCTCTGAGCTTGCTTCTAACCTGGCTGGACAGTGCCATGACTGTAAGTGCCCTGACTGCCTGCTGTGAGTGCAAGGCTTACAGCATCAGGGATAAGATAAGGGACAAATCTTGAGATTGTCGAGCCCTTGGAGGTGCCCTGGCCTACTCATCCCCAGGCTTAGCAACATTATAGGTTTTGTAAGACAAACAAATAGCATTAACAGAAAAGCAGAAGTGCTATTTGCTCACAGATTGCTGATGATAACAGTTAGCGTCCTGGGAATATAAACGGAAACCCCAAACTGCAATCTTTTAGTCTCACCCATGACCCTAACATGCTGCCTGGGACCTTTTCCCCACTGTGTCTCCAGATGGGCTGTGTCCCAGGACTTCCCAGCACTGTTTGAGTCTGGATATTGGTCAGAACCCAGTTTGGTGATGTATCTTCTGCTGTTTCTACTTATCTTTTCTTTTAATGTTAGCATATTGAAAGTCAGCTTGATAATTCTATAAGTATTTATATTATTTATTTCTACAGAACGAGTGGCTTATTTTGTTAACAAATCTTTGGACCTGAGACGAAAGTGACAACTTTTGGCAAAACTTTAATTGGCCCTGTGAGCAGTATTTGTGAGACAAAATGCCACTCTGTAAGAAGAAAGCGGTTAAGGTTGATGAAGTTTTTATTTCCTAATGGGATGATTCACCTTTCTACTAGTTAGCTAATACATGGGACGTCTTCACTGGATGGTGTGAGAATTGGAACCTTAAATTAAAGAGGGCTGTACCCTTAGAAGTTACTGAATATTTGTGACTCTTGCCGGTTGAGAAAGGATAAGAATGCCATGCCGGATGAAAGGCTGGATCCTCCTCTCTCGTATCATGAGGTACATAAAATGAAAGTGAAAGTCGCTCAGTCATGTCGGACTCTTTGCGACCCCATGGACTATAGAGTCCATGGAATTCTCCAGGCCAGAATACTGGAGTGGGTAACCTTTGCTTTCTTCAGAGGATCGTCCCAACCCAGGGATTGAACCCAGGTCTTCCACATTGCATGGGGATTCTTTACCAGCTGTGCCACCAGGGAAGTACATGAGGTACATAAAGCAAGCTTAAAATTATCTGGAGAGAAGTTATAACTGGAAACAGAATTATGTGATTAGTGAGGATGATTGTGGATATTACAATATCAAATTATGTATTAGCTGATCAGCTCCTCACTTTATAAGTTGGCTCTCTCTTGAGCTGGCCCACATCTCTAACAGTGTTCCCTACTGCCTTTTCTGTCTCCGTTATCTTTGTTCTGTTCTGGCCTTTCACCCCTCCCACCCCTCTGTCTCTCTCTCCATCAACTAGTCCCCTTCTAACTTCCCCTGTCTCTGAGTGGGGAGGGGGTGCCCAGTTTCCCCCAATCCTGCCCCAACTCTACCAAGTTTCTTTACCCCTTCAGATTCTTCTGATCAAGCAAAGACCCACATCTCTCCAGATGGACAGTCTATTATTTTTATCATCCATCTGCCCCAGTTCAGTTCAGTTCAGTCGCTCAGTCGTGTCCGACTCTTTGCGACCCCATGAATCGCAGCACGC
>NW_011476353.1:35519-38792 GCF_000754665.1 Bison bison bison | reverse complement strand
GCCATCCAGCCATCTCATCATCCTCTGTCTATCCCTTCTCTTCCTGCCCCCAATCCCTCCCAGCATCAGAGTCTTTTCCAATGAGTCAATTCTTCGCATGAGGTGGCCAAAGTACTGGAGTTTCAGCTTTAGCATCATTCCTTCCAAAGAAATCCCAGGGCTGATCTCCTTCAGAATGGACTGGTTGGATCTCCTTGCAGTCCAAGGGACTCTCAAGAGTCTTCTCCAACACCACAGTTCAAAAGCATCTGCCCCGGTTAATCACAGTCAATTTGAGCACTGTTTGCTCTGTATTTTAGATATAAAACTGTGACTATTGAAAGGGAAGATAAGTTTTTTGACACAGGGATTGCTGTGATATTCTTTAGACTCTGGAGAAAACTGGTTAAAATGATTTTTCCTTTATTTTTTTGAAAGTACAAAACCATTTCTTTTTGCATATGGAATAGAAAGAGCTAGCTTCTTAAAAGCCCTACCTACAGAAAATTTTGTAGTTAACCTTTACCAGGTATCCCAGATGACTCTAGTGGTAAAGAAGCTGCCTCCCAGTGTGGGAGACACAGGAGATGTGGCTTCAGTCGCTTGCTTGGCATGATCCCCTGGGAGAGGGAATGATACCAACTCCAGAAGAGTCAGAGAGACATTTTAAATCTGTCTGATTTATGCATGTCTCAGTGTGTGTCTTTGATTTTGGATAATATTGCTGAGGTTTATTTGTAAATAAGCTCTTACTTAATTGGCTTAAAAAGAAAGGAAGCACTTGGGCTTTGCTGGTGTCTCAATGGTAAAGAATCTGCCTGCCAGTGCAGAAGACGGGTTTGATCCCTGGTCCAGGGAGACTCCACATGCCGCAGAGCAGCTAAGCCCATGCACCACCATGACTGAAGCCCACGTGCTCTAGAGCTCATGGTCCACAAGAGAAGTAGCTACAATGAGAAGCTCATTCACCACAACTAGAGGGTAGTCCCCACTTGACACAAGAGAAAGCCAGAGCAGTGATGATGACCCAGTGAAGCCAATAATAATAAATTAATTAAAAAAAAATTAAGTGTGTACAAATCAATTACAAGAGATATTAACCTAAATGAATTTCAGGTTCACGTGACCTGGGAAATATTCAACGTTAAAAATCTAGTATTAATGTTTGCTTATCTAATTAAGACATGTCTTGAATCATGCACGTTGTGTAATACTTCTATTGTATTGCACTCAGAGATTTAGGACTATTGATGAATATGTTTGGTGCTACCCTGAGATGCTGTCTATAAGACAGCAAATGTTTTTAGAAGTTATCACTGGTATTTATGCTCACCAATCTAGAAAATGCTAATAGAAAGCTCAGTTCATGGTTGCTTAAGGAAAGTAAGATGGGTGTTTTCAGTAAAGATGTGAGAAATGAAATTGAGTTTGGATGCTCATAGCAATGAGTGGAAGCGAGTGGAAGCTGGAAGCAAGGCCTTTGTTTCCCAGACCAAGAGTCTTGACCATTGGACCACAGCAGCCAACAGATAGGGCTAAGGTCCCTGGTCTTGCCTGCCTAGTCAAGAAAGAATTCAGATGAAGAGGCACAAGGTAAAGAGTAAAGGAAAATGTTTATTGAAAGGAAAAGTACATGCAGAAAGGCACATGGGCTAGCTCAGAGAGACCGCCCACCTTTGGGAAGTGTCAGTTCTTTTTAAAGGTACAGTTTTCCAGGTCTTTGTCTCCCCTCGGGCCAGTCACCTTCCTTTGTCCCCTCTGGTTAATTTGTCTCAGGCTCCTCCACTGGGGTGTGAATGCACACCCTAAACAAGCTGTATCTCGAAGTGAAGGCTTCTGGGAGAAGCAAGACTCCTTATGGCCTGAATTATCCTCTGATTTGATCTCAAGCAACCTTTCTGCACATGTGTAGTGTCTCCGTTAATAGACAGGTTTTTTTTCCTTTCTTTGTCCTTGGCATGATTATTCCCTTGAAGTAAGAGACAAAGACTGGCTATTTACCATGTATTTGTTGGCTATAGATTCCTCAACTGGAGCCCAGCTATCTCTTATCTCAGGGAATGCAGAGAGAAGGGTGACTGATTGTAGATATCCAATCTGGAGCCCATCTGTCTCCTATGTGAAAATTACATTTTATTAGGGAAAAAAAATTCTGACTTACAGGTGGCTGTTTACAAATGAAAATCGTGATTTAAAAAGAAAAAGGAGAGAGGCTTATGGAAAGTGGATGCCAAGAAAAGAGGTCCCAAAGGGTAGGTCTTTCTATGATCTGTAGCAGTGTGTCATTTGACTCCTGTCAATGTTATTGCTTGACTTTGGGGAGCATGTGATGAGGTGTTTCAAAGGGATCTAATTCCTCTCTGTCCCCCTTCTGTGCTGGATACCATGGGATGTCTACTTTTTGGTCCATGTCGAGCAATGGTAACACCTCCAGAGCTGTAATACCTGGAGCCAGTCTGGTTCTTTTCCTGTTTGGTGCACTTGGGAGACCTCATTGGAAGAAGGGAAGAGAATGGCGAATCTTTGATTGCATTTGGTGTCTCAGATCCTACACAGAGCTGCCTTCAACCTGTCTTCCTGTTCAGAACCCTCAGCTGTTCCTGTTGTTACTGCTTTTACCACAACCTTCACGAGTGTGTGTAACAGGAATGTGGTTTGGATCTTCTGTGATTGTAACTCAGGAAGCCTGTAAGGACAGTGGACTCTGAGATCTTCTCTTGTATCCCGTCTTGGATATATGAATCAGGCTCCAGGTTCCTTCCGTCCATGCTCATACTGTACAGAATGACCCGTGCTCATCCACTGAACCACATTTTCAGGACACGACTTGATATGTGGGGGGGTGGTACTTGGGAAATCATTTATAGGTGAGATGACTGAATAAGGCTGTTAGTTACGCAGATCAGTTCTTGTGACTCACTTGACCTTATGTTTTTAAAGTCCTGAAGTTTGTTGTAACCTTTTGTAATCTGTTCTGCCCAAGTGGGCCCTGGTGGTTAAGAGCATGTATGAATCTGTAGGTCTGGGTTTCAGTCCTGCTTTACTCATTACTTTCATGTGCCACGGAGTTGTGTACATTAACCCTGTGAATCCACCTTTGAAAAATTGAGGTAATTAGTGCTCTTAGGTGTCATAGAATTTTGACTGTTTTACCGAAAGGGCAGAAGTTACTTTTTTTTTAATTTTACTGAGCCATGTGGCAGAAACAGTATCAGACTGTATTTTTTTGGGCTTCAAAATCATTGCAGATGGTAATTGCAGCCAAGAAATTAAAAGACGCTTACTCCTTGGAAG
>NW_011476353.1:30651-35282 GCF_000754665.1 Bison bison bison | reverse complement strand
CCACCTCATGCAAAGAGTTGACTCATTGGAAAAGACTGTGATGCTGGGAGGGATTGGGGGCAGGAGGAGAAGGGGATGACAGAGGATGAGATGGCTGGATTGCATCACCGACTCGATGAACATGAGTTTGGGTGAACTCCGGGAGTTGGTGATGGACAGGGAGGCCTGTTGTGCTGCAGTTCATGGGGTTGCAAAGAGTCGGACATGACTGAGCGACTGAACTGAATGAACTAAACTGTGGCAGGAGGGATCTTATGTCTCTCTTAGGTATGGAATCTGTACCCCCTACAGTGTAAGCGTATAATGCTATCCACTGGACCATCAGGAAATTTGCCTCAAATGTTACTTTTGCTTAAAATACGTATTTACTTCCTGTCTCTTTCTTATTGTGACATGTCTCTGTCTACATTACATCTTGTTTATTGTTAGTTTACATTTCATTCTGAAGAGTGTCTCTGACTGTATTTAATAAGTTTTCAAATAATATTGCTTCTTTATCACAGATTCTTTACCTCTCAGCTATAAGAAACAGCCCAAAGCTTGTTCCTTTATATGTATCTTGCAGCTGATGAACCGAGAAGTGAAGGATACTGTATAGATAGGCAATTGCTGTAGTGAATGGCTGTTATTTAAGTAGAGAATGTTTCATTTATTAATTCTTTGTCATTTAAAGATGACAGTCTTTATGTTTTACACAGTATAACGGACATGAACTGCTTCTCATAAAATGCTTGAATGTCTATCTACTGATAGATTTATAAGAGGTATTTATAAATGTGTTTTTGTTTTTGTTTTTTTAATTATTTTAGGGAATTCCCTGACAGTCCAGTGGATAGGATTCAGCACTTTCACTGCAGTGATCCTGGGTTTAATCTGTGGTCAGGGAACTAAGATCTCATAAGCCCTGTGATGGGGGTGGAGAGGGGACTGTTTCAACAAATTGTTTATTTTCACTATGCAGTATTTGTTGAACAGTTGTCAACTGCCATTTATGTTTTTCAGTTTTCGTTAGAATGCTTCCTTTGGATTATTTACCATTACAGTGTATTGCCTTGTTGATCCTTGCTTGCTCAGTTGCTTAGTCCTGTCTGACTCTTTGTGATGTCATGCACTGTAGCCACCAATCTCCCCAATCCATGGAATTTTTAATATTTTTTTATCCTCAATTATGAGACAGAAGTGTGTTTAGTACCAAGTAGAATGAGCTTTGAGATCATGGTGGGAAAGATCTTTTTCTTTGAGACGTGACATGGGTTTGCATAAAATGAATGTTTTCTGATTGTGTCTTTGAAACTTGGCTACCCTAAAATTAATTTGTCTATGTAATCACTCTTTTTTTTTTTTTTTTTTAAGAGTTCTGTTCCTTTAGTGTTCCTTATATTTTTAGTTCATCATTGGGAAGATTCATAGTACTGTTCAGGATGGGTATGACTTTTGGTATAATATCATGTGTTCAACATGAAAGAATTTATTTATGAATTGTTATTAATTGGATACCTGTGGTTCTTTATATCTTGTAGATGTGTCTCGTATCCATATGACCATGAAATTACAAGCAAAAGGAAACAATGGAAAAGGAGAAATTTTTCAAAGAGTAATGTTTGGAAGAGCCAAAACCCATGAAATTAAAGATTATTTCCTGAGGAATATACAGGAAACTGTGCGTGGTTTTGAGAATCTGTGGACAGATGATGAAAGAAGAGACAATGGAATATTTATATCCTATATCAAAAATCTCACTGATGGAAGAGATCATCAGAGTAGAAATGATGCAGGAGATAAGCCTGTTGAAAGGCTCGGATCAAGCTTTCATGATGAATTGCAGATGCTTCAGTCTGAAGGGACAATTTTTGAATGTAGTCCAGTTGTGACGAATATCAACAGTAGCCCCTTAGGTTTGCCAACTCAGAAAACTCGTAGAGTCCGCAAAGGCATTTGTCATAAACGTGAGAGTGCTGTTATGCATCCCTCAAAACAGGCCCCAGACCAGGAAGGACACAAGAAAAAATCTTACAAAAGTAATGAGCGTGGCATAACCATTCTTCAGGACTCAGAACTCACTAGACATCAAAAAATCCATACAGGAAGAAAACCATATAAAGCTGACGTATATGGGAAGGCCTTTAATGAAAATAAGAGCCTTGCAGTTCATCGGACAAATCATACTGGAGAGAAACCATATAAATGTGATGTATGTAGCCACAGCTTTAAACGGAACTCAGCCCTTCAAATTCATCTGAAAGTTCATACTGGAGAGAGACCATATAAATGTGATGTATGTAGCCACAGCTTTAAACGGAACACAGCCCTTCAAATTCATCTGAGAGTTCATACTGGAGAGAGACCATATAAATGTGATATATGTGGCCACACCTTTAAACGGAATGCAGCCCTTCAAATTCATCTGAGAGTTCATACTGGAGAGAGACCATATAAATGTGATGTATGTGGTCACAGCTTTAAGCACCAGACACACCTTCAAAATCATGGGAGAACTCATACTGGAGAGAAACCGTATAAATGTGATATATGTGGCCGTGGCTATCCTCGAAAGGCACAACTTGGAATTCATCAGAGAGTTCATACTGGAGAGAAGCCATATAAGTGTGATGTGTGTGGAAAGGCCTTTACTCGAAAAGAAAGCCATGCACTTCATCAGATCCTTCATACTGGAGAGAAACCATATAAATGTGATCTCTGTGGACAGGCCTTTACTCGCAAAGAAAGCCACACACTTCATCAGATCCTTCATACTGGAGAGAAACCATATAAATGTGATGTATGTGGCCGTGGCTATACTCGAAGCAGACAACTTGCAATTCATCAGAGAGTTCATACTGGGGAGAAACCATATAAATGTGATGTGTGTGGCCATGGCTACCCTCAACAGTCACAACTTGTAATTCATCAGATAGTTCATACTGGAGAGAATCCTTATAAATGTGATATATGTGGCTGTGGCTTTACTGGAAAGAGACGACTTAGAATTCATCGGAGAATTCATCCTGAAGTGAAATCTTACAAATGTAACAGCTGTGGAAAACTTTTTTTTGCACTGTCATCTTTAAATAAACATCAGGAAGTTCAAACAGATGAGAAAGCATCCAAATGTAATTTGTGTGGCAAAATGTTCACTTCCAGATGTTACCTTGCTGTTCATCAGAGAAGTCATACTGGAGAGAAACCATATAAATGTGATGTGTGTGGAAAGGCCTTTACTTGGAAACAAAGCCATGCACTTCATCAGATTCTTCATTCTGGAGAGAAACCCTATAAATGTGATGTATGTGGCTGTGGCTATACTCGAAAATCACACCTTGAAATTCATTGCAGAGTTCATACTGGAGAGAAGCCGTATAAGTGTGATGTATGTGGAAAGGCCTTTACTCGCAAAGACAGCTGTACACTTCATCAAATCATTCATACTGGAGAGAAACCATATAAATGTGATATATGTGGACGTGGTTATACTCGAAAGTCGCAGCTTGGAATTCATCGGAGAATTCATATGAGAATTCATACAGGAGAGAATTCTTATAAGTGTGCTGTATGTGGCCGTGGTTTTACTGAAAAGAGACAACTTGGATCTCATTGGAGAATTCATACTGAAGAGAAACCTTTTAAATGTAACAGCTGTGACAAACGTTTCCTTGCATGGTCGTCCTTAAATACACATCAAGCAGTTCATACAGATGAGAAAGCACATAAATGTACTTTCTGTGGCAAAGTCTTCAGTTCCAGGTGTTATCTTGCAGTTCATCAGAGAATTCATACTGGAGAGAAACCATATAAATGTGATGTATGCGGCCGTGGCTATACTCGAAGCAGACAACTTGCAATTCATCAGAGGGTTCATACTGGAGAGAAACACTATAAATGTAATGTATGTGGCAAGGCCTTTAGAGTAAATGGAAGCCTTACATCGCATCGGAAAATTCATTCTGGAGAGAAACTCCCGGGAGCCAGCACAGGAGTCCTCACCCATGACAAGGTCATGTGGGAGAGTTCTGGTGGGCAAGGCGAGCCAGAACTCGAGGAGTGCCCCTCTGGGCCTGCCTGAGTGTCTACCCCAAAACCAGAGTCTGTCTGTTTTACTGCTTCATGACTTTCACCAACTCCTCTGACATTAACGGGGGGCTATCCCCGACCACCTTTTCTCTGAAGGAAATCAACTTAGAGCTCTAGCTAATTAGCCTCCTGGGCATAATAAAGAGTGTTTCAATCCAAACCCCTCAGATGGCTCTCTAACTTGCCTGACAGGTTTACCTGGACTCCTACAGCTACGCATACGATTGTTTAGTCTCCCAACTGCGAGAGGCACGGGAAGTTTAAGATACTCAAATAGTATAGAGCCTCTTGGAGAGTTAGAAATTGTTAAAATAAAACTAGTAGATTTCATTGTTGAGCCAATACTTGCTGCCAAGTTTCCACATCCCCTGTATTGTATTCTTGGAAGTGTATTAATTAATATAGTTGGTATATAGAAAAAATAAGTAGTGGCCTTGGTGTTAACAACTTTAGACCCTTAAGGTAATAAATTCTTTCCTTTGTTGTAAGCCCACTGCACCTTTGCCCTATAGGAATGCAACTTTATCTAACACCTTCGGAGGATGGCGCCAAACTTTAAAATA
>NW_011476353.1:26133-30283 GCF_000754665.1 Bison bison bison | reverse complement strand
CGTGAACAGAGCAAGTCCTGTGCTGGGGCTTTATTGGCTTTCTGTGTAAACCAAGGAATATCAGCCTCTCTTCTCTCCTCTATTTTCTTAACTGCAAAATTCTTTCCTTATCTCTTTCTCTATTTCTATCCTTTTCGCCAACACCGTAATCCTGAGGGAATCACTGGATCCAACCAGGGCTGGACCCTGGTAAGAAACCATATAAATGTGATGTATGTGGCCAGGGCTTTAGGGTAAATGGAAGCCTTAGAACTCATTGGACCCAGCTGGCAGGAGCCGGGTTTGGAGAGTCCCGGGCACTCAGAGAATCCGGGTAGCCCCGGCTGGAGCCATGTCCCGGAACCTGCACACTGCTCTCATTTTCGGGGGCTTCATCTCCCTGATCGGCGCTGCCTTCTACCCCATCTACTTCCGGCCCTTAATGCGGCTGGAGGAGTACAAGAAGGAACAAGCCATAAATCGAGCTGGTATTGTTCAAGAAGACGTGGAGCCACCAGGGTTGAAAGTGTGGTCGGATCCATTTGGCCAGAAATGAGAAGACTAACACCACCTCTAATTATGAAAGTAGACAAGAGACTTCATGCTTTCAGTTCTGCAGCTAGTTCAATAAGTCACCTGGCTAGAGAACGCTGGCTGGAGCAGAAAATTCTAGAAGGCCATAAAAAATCCTATGCATGAGGAGTATGTCCCTTCTTAAAAGGACCCTGGAACAAATCATACTATTAGGAGGGTTTTCATGATTTGGTTTCCTTTCTAAAAATGAAGCTGTCTCATTCAGCTGGACTTGAAGGCTATCTACATATTATTCAGTCTCTACCTCTTAGCCAGCCAAGCTGTGATATGAATACAAGCAACTAGTAGCCTGGGGAAGATTCTAGACTGTTTTGCCATCCTCCAAATAGGAAATTTCAGGGGGAAACTACCACATTGAGCAGCCTCATAGGGCTCTTTGAAAATGTTAAAGTTGATAAAACTCTTTGAGGACAAGGTACATTGTACTCTTTAAGAATAAATAGTTCAACTCAACTATCTCATTAGGAAGGTTGCTGCATGTTGAGATATAAACAAATTTGAAGCAAACTAAATGGGTCTGCATGCCTATTAGAAATCATTGTTGAATTGACTGAAATGAAAATATATATATTAAAATGATTTCTCTTACTTAAAAAAAAAAAAAACTCATTGGAAAATTCACACTGGAGAGAAACCATATAAGTGCGACATATGTGGCAAGGCCTTTGGTGTAAATGGGAGACTTGTATCTCATCGGAATATTCGTACTGGAGAGAAACCATATAAATGTGATCTATGTGGCAAGGCCTTTAGTGTAAATGGAGGCCTTCCATCTCATCGTAAAATTCATACTGAAGAGAAATCATACAAATGTGATGTATGTGGCAAGGCTTTTACAGTAAACGGAAGGCTTACATTTCACCAGAAAATTCATACTGGTTAGAAAGCATAAATATGTAATGCATGTGGCATGGTCTTTAGTTTCAAATCAGCCCTTGCAGTTCATCAAATCATTCATACTGCAGAGAAACCTTACAAATTAACAATTGTGACAAAGGTTTTAGTGCACAGTCAACTCTCCATCAAGCAGTTCATACAGGAGAGAAAGCATAGAAATGTATCTATGGGTAAAGTCTTCAATTCCAGCTGTTACTTTGCAGTTCATTGGTGAACTCATATTCAAGAGAAACCCTTTTAAGTTAGATGGATGTGGCAAGGCCTTTAGTCAAACTGCAAACCTTGCAGTTCATTGGAGAATTCATACTGGAGAGTAAGCACATGAATGCGTTGTATGTGGCAAGGCCTTTAGTCATATTGGTAAGCTTGCAGTTTATCCAGAATTCATACTGGAGAAAAACCATATAAATGTGTTGTGTGTAGGTGATGCTTTACTTGAAGTGCACAACATGGAATTCATCAGAGAATTAATATTGGAGAGAAAACATAAATATGATCTCAGTGTCGAGGCTTGTAATCTAAACATGAACTTTGCGGTTCATTGGAGAATTCATATTAGAGAGAAACTACAATTGAAACAATGGTGACAAGCATTTTAGTGTACAGTCAGCCTTAACTCACCATCAGGTAGTTCATACAGGAGAGAGAGCATAGAAATGTGATGTATGTGGCCAGTGTTTTACTTGAAATGACCATCACAGGAAGCATCAGATAATTCATAGTGGAGAAAACTGTTACAAATGGAACAATTATGAGAAGCATTTTCATGCAAATATAATGAGTGTGGCAAAGCCTTTAATCTGAGTTCAGATCTTATAACTCATCAGAGAATTCATACTGTATAGAAAGCGTACAGATGAAATGAATGTGGCAAAGCTTCTAGTTCATGTTCAGCCTTAACTGATCATTTGGCAGTTCATACAGGAGAGAAGCCACATAAATGAATCGCCACAAGGAATGACTTTGCAGACCATCTGAGAATCACAAATGAAGTGAAAACTTACAAATGTAGTGAATGCAGTAAAATATATGAAGTTTTTGGCCTTCAGAAAAGTCAGGAGGAAAACTGTGGTAGATATGACAAAGCCTTGATTCTGTATTCAGACCTAACTAATCCTCAGGTAATTCTGAATTGAAATCTTACCCACATAATGCATGTGGTAAGGCTTTTGGAACGTGTTCAATTTTTTACAAAACATCAGAAAATGCCGACTGGCAATAATCCGTACATTCAGAGCACAGTCAATCCCTCCAGTAGAGAAAATCATATTATGTGTGCAGCCAGGATTTCAATAAAGGGCTTATCATTCCCATCATCAGAGAATTCATAATGCAAAGAAACCTTCCAAATACGTGTGTGGCAAATCCTTCAGGTGGCATTCAGGTCTAAAAAGACATCAGGTGACCCACACTTGAGAGAACTTAGAAATGTAATCAGTGTGGCCAGGCTTTTTGTTTACACCTTAGGCTTCTTGAGAATATTCACACTAGATAAAAACTGTATCAATGTAATAAGTGTGTCGGGTTTTTAGGCAACAATCCAAATTCAGGCTTCAGTAAAGAAGTCATTTTGGAGAGAAAGCTTACAAGTGACATGAGTATGTAAAACCTTTACTCAGGGTCACATCTCACCAACCATCAGATCATCCATACTACAGAGAAGCTTACTAGTGCAGAATACGTAGCAAGGCTTTTAGGTGCTCCCTTTATCTCTGCTGCTGCTGCTAAGTCGCTTCAGTCGTGTCCGACTCTGTGCGACCCCATAGATGGCAGCCCATCAGGCTCCCCCGTCCCTGGGATTCTCCAGGCAAGAGCACTGGAGTAGGTTGCCATTTCCCCTCCAATGCATGAAAGTGAAAAGTGAAAGTGAAGTCGCTCAGTCGTGTCCGACTCTTAGCGCCCCCATGGACTGCAGCCTACCAGGCTCCTCCATCCATGGAATTTTCCAGGCAAGAGTACTGGAGTGGGGTGCCACTGCCTTCTCCGCCCTGTATCTCAGTTCAGCAAATACTTTATACTTAGAAATGCAACTGTTACTTCAGTTGTCACGATTACTGCTCCCTCTTTAGGTATCTAAGAACATATATCCTGTAGATAAACCACACAAGTACAATATTTGTGGAAAGAATTTTACCCAAACATCAAAGTTGGGAAACACTCTGGAGCAATGCTTTACAAATGCAATGGAGGTGGAGAAAGTTTCAGCTTGACTTGATTAGACAAGACTGCATATTAAAGCGGAGTCTTGGATGGTGTAGAGCTTTCTGCAGGCTTCAGAGTGCACTAGACTTCAGAATATACATCTTTCAGAGAAACCACACAGAAGTAATGTGCACACTAAAGCTTTAACCCAAAGATCAAAATGATGGAACCTGAGAGGGCAAGCTTACAGAAGTAATGAGTTTTTTCATGAGCTATTCACACCTTGGGCATAATGAGGTGATTCATGCAGGTCAGAAACTGTACAGATACACCAAATTTGAGACACATTTAAGAAAACGTATTTTCTCGAGATTCCCCCCAAGATTCATATTGGGGAGAATCCTTTTTTTTTTGAAGAAAGGGAGAGCGCAAGGGCCACGCCGACGCCCGCGTGCCCTCCTCCCTCCCCCCACCGCCCGGGGCAGAGGGAAGGGACACGCGCGCGGACGCGTGTGACAGCGGCGACAGGCGCGCGCCG
>NW_011476353.1:20972-23694 GCF_000754665.1 Bison bison bison | reverse complement strand
GCCTCGTCCAGCCGCGGCGCGCGCCCAGCCCCGCTTCGCGCCCCAGCCCGACCGACCCAGCCCTTAGAGCCAATCCTTATCCCGAAGTTACGGATCCGGCTTGCCGACTTCCCTACCTACATTGTTCCAACATGCCAGAGGCTGTTCACCTTGGAGACCTGCTGCGGATATGGGTACGGCCGGGCGCGAGATTTACGCCCTCTCCCCCGGATTTTCAAGGGCCAGCGAGAGCTCACCGGACGCCGCCGGAACCGCGACGCTTTCCAAGGCACGGGCCCCTCTCTCGGGGCGTGGGGAGAATCCTTAGAATTGTAATGACTCATAAAATTTTGGGACATTCTTACAACAGATCACATGAGAAGATTCATTTTAGGATTAATAAATCTTTAGTTTTCCAACAATTTACCTAATTATGGCAGAATAATTAAGTGTGTTGCAACTTCATCACCTGTGGTAATGACCCCTAATCTTCAGTGTGTATTTAATTACTTGAGTTTTCTTGAGAAGGCGACATTATTTTTTATGACATTTCCACAAAGTTTGAAAACTTTTATAGGTTTGTTGGGGACTTTCATGATGGCTTCTACAAAGATATCAGTAAGATGAAGGGGCAGAATTCATTAGGTGTGGTCATTAATATCCATCCTTAATGGGTAAACAGGGACACTAAAATATCAAATTCAATGCTGTGTGAATTAGGATCAGCCAGGGACAGAAAACCATGTAAAGCCATGACATGACTCAGCATGCTCATTATGTTCAGGATGCCCTTCTGTACACAGGCCACCATGATTATAGGACTGAATGATGTACCATCAGCCTATGCAAAGAGCAACCTGGACATTAAGGGACTTGGGCTTTTCATGGGAGGGGAATTGACAAGTTACTGAAGACTGATTACGTGGGAGAAATTATAGCAGGGAAATCCTGGTCATTTTCTCCCTTAACTGGCAATTACCGTTGCATATAAATGATTAATGGAAACTTATTCTTGGAAATTGAAGAAAAATGGAATCAAAAGAACCAGAAAAGTATGCGTGTGTATCTGTTTCATCATCGATTGCTGCCATTTATGTTGTTCCTCTTTTCTTCAGAATGTATCCTAAGTCTTGTGATCTAATAAAATTTGTATCATTTTTCCCATAACCGTGAATGGATCATGTTTCTTCCAACAACACAGTTTTTTGCCACCTCAGTACTTCATAACAGAAACTAGGAATGCACCAAAGGATCTCCAGGTATAAAGATTGTAGAAGAATTTCTTTTCATGATGACATCAAACAATAGACAAATTTGGGATTATATACTAATACTTTGCACTTGAGTTATTCTCTCCACATTCCATAATGGAACAGTAGTTATATTTCCCAATGTCCTCTTGTGCCAAAATGAAACTAATAGCATGT
This sequence comes from Bison bison bison, assembly GCF_000754665.1. Taxonomy (NCBI): domain Eukaryota; kingdom Metazoa; phylum Chordata; class Mammalia; order Artiodactyla; family Bovidae; genus Bison; species Bison bison. The sequence continues at coordinate 22,288 of NW_011476353.1, read as the reverse complement.
GCCTAATTTACATGAAGTGAATATAGGAATAATAAATGTGCAAAAATTAGGAAATAAAAAACTTTGGAAATAAGGTTAAAAGTGATAGCTCTTTTTGAGCTGGGAGCATTCTGAAATAAATTATTTTTTCTTGTTCATTTATTATTGGTCGTATAGTTGTGGCTCACAGGATATCTTCAAAGCATGTAAGAATTTCCCAGACCAGGGGTCTGTCCCATGTCTCCTCCTTGGCAGGTAGATTCCTTACCACTGAGCACCAGGGAAGACCCAGAAATAGTTTAGAGTCCACACTATATGATGGGAATTTTTTTTGTTTGATAAACTAGAATTTTCATATATTCAGTCCCCAACATGTTGGTTCTTGTTACTTTGCAGTCACCGAAAGAACAAAATGTAACCAACCCAAAGTTTGGTTTGGATTTTGAGACAAATGAAGCCATACATTGAGCTCTTATGAGAATGTTTGTTAACTGCTGAACCCTTATAGTTGAATCATGGTAGACTTCCAAGCTGTTCAGTTCAATTCAGTCGCTCAGTCATGTCCGACTCTTTGTGACCCCGTGGACTGCAGCATGCTGGGCTTCCCTGTCCATCACCAACTCCTGGAGCTTGTCAAACTCATGTCCATTGAGTCGGCGATGCCATCCAACCATCTCATCCTCTGTCATCCTCTTTTCATCCAGCCTTGAATCTTTCCCAGCATCAGGGTCCTTTCCAGTGAGTCAGTTCTACGCATCAGGTGGCCAAAGTATTGGAGTTTCAGCTTCAACATCAGTCTTTCCAATGAACACACAGGACTGATCTCCTTTAGGATGGACTGGTTGGATCTCCGTGCAGTTCAAAGGGCTCTCAAGAGTCTTCTCCAACACCACAGTTCAAAAGCATTAATTCTTTGGCTCTCAGCTTTCTTAATAGTTCAACTCTCACATCCATACATGACTACTGGAAAAACCATACCTTTGACCAGATGGTTCTTTGTTGGCAAATAATGTCTGCTTTTTAATATGCTGTCTAGATTGGTCATAACGTTTCTTCCAAGGAGCATCAGATCAGATCAGATCAGTCGCTCAGTCGCATCCAACTCTTTGCGACCCCATGAATTGCAGCACGCCAGGCCTCCCTGTCTATCACCAACTCCCGGAGATCACTCAGACTCACGTCCATCGAGTCAGCGATGCCATCCAGCAATCTCATCCTCTGTCGCCCCCTTCTCCTCCTGCCCCCAATCCCTCCCAGCATCACAGTCTTTTTCCAGTGAGTCAACTCTTCGCATGAGGTGGCCAAAGTACTGGAGTTTCAGCTTTAGCATCGTTCCT
>NW_011476353.1:5877-20872 GCF_000754665.1 Bison bison bison | reverse complement strand
AAGTACTGGAGTTTCAGCTTTAGCATCGTTCCTTCCGAAGAAATCCCAGGGCTGATCTCCTTCAGAATGCACTGGTTGGATCTCCTTGCAGTCCAAGGGACTCTCAAGAGTCTTCTCCAACACCACAGTTCAAAAGCATCCAGAGGAGAAGGGGGCGACAGAGGGTGAGATGGCTGGATGGCATGACTGACTCGATGGACGTGAGTTTGTGTGAACTCCGGGAGTTGGTGATGGACAGGGAGGCCTGGCGTGCTTCGATTCATGAGGTCGCAAAGAGTTGGACACGACTGAGCGACTGATCTGATCTGATCTGATCTGATATTAATCACCTTCATCAGAGATGCCCTTCTCCTTTAATTATTTGGAATCTTTCCTCTTTTCCCTTCTTGAAGGATGCCCTGTGTTGTTCTTCCTCCCTGGATGCTTGCAGCATCTTACTCTGGGGATGAGGCCTGGGACTGTGGGTTGGGCTGAAGAATTCTCAGGGGAGTTAGAGAGGACTGGATAGGTGATGATGGTTCCTGTATCTGTTCTGGACGTTTCAAGTCTAATTGATCCTTACCCCATGTAGTCACTTAATTACTCAAAAACAAAAATGTGAGGAATCCTGAAAAGCCTGATAGATCTAGTATCTTGAGGTATCCCCATGTTTTAGTCTCCTATGTCACTGCTCACTACAGCCCCCAGGTCTTCTAAGCTCTGTCCATCCAGGTACCAGTTGCCATCTTGACAGCAGCTCCACCTTCCAGCAGTTCATGTGCTCATGTGCTCAGAGCAGGGGATGCTGAGTTTACTTTATTTAGAGTGGCCAGAGGGTTTGGAAGTTAAGTGTATATGAAGGAGACACCTCCTCATCCAACAACCGCACACCCGCTTGATGACCTGAAGTATCTGCCAGTTAGCTGTGAGCACGGAGAAGAGGAGCCAGTGAGATGGGACCTCTCTCTTGTGACTTCTTTGCCAACCATCTCTCAACTGCATAAAGTCCGCAGCAGCTGACAGGTTTCCCCAAGAGAACTGGGTTCTTGGTCTCCATTCTGAATGCTCAGTGTTCTTGAATTTACAGCTTGGGTGCGTTTCTGTTGCGATGCCCATGCCCAGTAGTCTCTGCTCTTTAGCCGTCTTGTTCAGCCATGCCCGGAGAAGAGGCAGTGAAAAGGGTGTCGGGTCAGCTGAGGTGCCCCCTGCTGCTGTGTACATGAGGCCTCACCAGGAGGGGAATGTGATGCCAGGGAAAGTGTGGGAAAGTGCCCGTGTTGGACTCTGTGCTGGAGTTGACTGTCCTGAGTCCCTCCTGAGACAGTGGGCATAGACGACTGTTCCACATGGTGAGGTTCTCCTTGTGTGTGGTTGGGACACAGGAAGGGGCTATGTTGATTCTAAGCATTAAACAGCATGTTTTCCACTTTCTTGATACGCCTCTGAAGACTCCTGTTGCCTGAGGATGCCCAGAAGAGGAGGGAGAGGAAAAAGCAGGAGTCAGGAATGGCTCTTTCTCAAGTAAGGTCACATTCTCAGTGGATTCTCAGTCTGTCCTTCATGAAATACACGTCTTTGGACTCGCTAATCTTGTCTGACTCTGGAGTATTCTGTCTCACACCTTTACATGCACACTCACCAGAGACCTTCCCTCAGAGTCTGTCATCCTCACTTAGATCCCATCTCCACATGATCCGGTGACCTGGCCCTTGTGAGGACGTTCCCCTAGGCACCGTCCTGGGCAGGGCTTCTCACCCACGGGTTGGAGACGGGGTCTCAGTGTTGTGGGGCAGCAAGGATTGCTAGGGCCCTTCTGGATGTGCTGTCTGCTCTCTGTCAACCAGGGTAAGGAAGCTGCAGGTGGACGTCCAGTAGTAACATGCACAGTATGTTGTAAAATACGGATAGAGACCACTAAGGGGAAATCAGTTCTGACTTTGTGTAGTACATTTAAAAGTAATTGAGCCTCCTTGAAAATCTTAAGGATTTGGGAATGGAATGGAAAATTCAGAAAGAGACTTTGGGGCTAGGGTATGTTTCATTATACCATCTAACTGAAACTATGAAATCAACATTTTTTTTTTTTTTCCTGGCCACATGATGCAGCTAGTGGAGTCTTAGTTCCCTGAGTAGGAACTGAACCTGAAGCCCTGCAATAGAATATGAGTAGTTAACCACTTGACCTCCAGGAAATTTCCCAACTTTCCTAATCTCAATGCAATATTTTGTTCATGGAATAAAAAGATAAACTTTGGCTTTTGTTAATAACTGGATACCTAACATTAAGGATTAAATCGTATTACTGTTTTTTAAATATATTTATTTCTTTTACTGGCTCTTCATTGCTGCAGTGGCTTTAATGTAGTTCTGTGTGGTGGCCACTCTCTAGTTGCAGTGAACGGGCATTGTGGTGGCTTATCTCATCTTGCAGCACAGGCTCTAGAGCAGGCTGGCTTCAGTAGTTCTACCTTCTGGACTCTAGAGCCTGGCTCAGGAATTGAGGCTTATGGGCCTAGTTACCCCTTGGCATATGGGATTGTACCAGAGCAGGAATCAACGCTGTTGTCTCTTGTACTGGCCAATGGATTCTTTACCACTTTGCTACCAAGGAAGCCCTCATATTATTTTTTAAATATAGGTATGTTATAAAGATTGTAGTTGGAGTCTTTTGTATGTTACTTTATGCTTATACTACTTTTTATTATTTTGAATTAGTATAAAATAATGTTGAGAAGGATTCCTAGTCCAGTGGAGAAGAATGTGCCTGCCAATGTAGGGTGCACGGTTCCACCCCAGGTCCAAGAAGATCCCTCAAAGCAGCTAAGCCCATGCGGCGCAACTACTGAGCCTGTGCTCTAGGGCCCAAGACCATCACTCCTGAGCCCGCACACACTAGAGCCTGTGCTCCAAAACAAGAGAAGGCACTGCAGTGAGAAGCCCATGCACTGCAGCCTCAACTGGAGAAAACCCGCTCACAGCAACGAAGACCCAGCATAACCAAAATAAATAAGCTTTAGGGAAGAAATAGAATGTTCACATACTTAATGAAGTACAATTGATTCAGTTTTAATGTCCCAGAGATACTGAAATATACATGATTAAAATGTAAATGGGAGTGTCATCCCAGAATATGTCAAAAGGCAACTGGAGATGGGAATGGCCACCCACTCCAGTATTCTTGCTTGGGAAATCCTGTGGACAGAGGAGACTGGCAGGCTACAGTCCATGGGGTTGCAAAGACTTTGACATGACAGAGCGACTGAACAGCAACCTCCACACTCACCCAAGTGAGCTCTTAAAAACAAATCTAACCATCTAACTTTCCTCCTGCAGATTCTTCAGTGGCTTCCAGTAGCTTTTGGAATAAAGTCCTAAATCTATAGACCTTGCAGACCCTTTCAGAAATCAGGTGGCATCTACCTGGCATCACCTCTCCTTATTCCCTACATTGCTGTCACACTGGCTGACTTTCTGTTCACTAAATATCTTCCTGCCTCAGAGTCAGCACACAGGCTGTTCTCTCTGCCTGCCTCACTTTTCTATTTGCCATCTTGCCAATCCTAAGTGTTTCTTCCTCACGGAGACCTTGTCTGACTTCTCGATGTAGGTCAAGACTTTCTGTTAAATCTTCCCTTAGCACCAGGCCAGTTTCAGAGCACTTATTACAATAGGACTGTTAAAATTACGGTTGTAATTGGCTGACTGGCTGGTAGATTATAAGGTCCATCATGTTCACTGCTGTATTCCAAGTTCGGGGCACAGAGTTGTTGCTCAATAAATTTTGATTGAATGAAAGAAAAAACTATAAAGACAGGTCTTCCTTTTATCAACCAATTGTGTGTTTACATGTGCATGCATGAGTGCATGGATATGTAACTCCATGGTTTTATTACAGAGCATCATGTCTAAAATATGTTTTATGCTTTGTAGCAGTTGCACTTGTATCTTAAGTATATTCCATGACCTTAAGTTTTTTCTACCTCATCACATGATTGATGGAAATAGTAGTAAGATTATTGACATGTTGTGGGTTCAGGGGGAGAGGGTGACCCTAAACAGTGACTATTTATACTGATCCATTGCATTTCAGTTTTCTTTTACTTGTTTAAGGTATTCTCAGGGAACTCTCTGTGGATGCACTTTCCTGCTCTGTTACTTAGCTTTTTATTCTTTGTCAGGCTTAACCACCTGACCTCAAGGGCTGTTGCCTCATTTCTTAACTTGTTGATAGCGGTTTCTTACAGTGACAGAGTTTTCTCCCCATAAGTTGGACACAGATCTTTCTCTAACGTGGTGTTATGTTGATGACAAGTTCATATGTGTAAAGTGTTTAGAATAATGTTTAGTGTGTAGGATGTGTTGAAACCCCTATGGTCAGTGTGACAGTGTCATCATCTTCACAGTGTATGATCTCCTGTTCTTTTAAAGCCACTGTTGACTTTGTCATCTCTAAAGATACCGTTCTTGTTGTAACTCAGCTAGATAATAAATGTCACTCAATGTGTAAAATGTAACACTTCTACAGGGGCAACTCATTGTTGAATTTTATTTGTATGTTTTTCATGTATTGTCCACACAAATGACAAGTTCATGTCGATTGGAGTATATCATAGTCTTAGGAAAAAATAGGAAATTAGAGACCAATAGTGTGTTCCAAGTAGCTTTTAATAGATCTATCAGAATATTACTTCCACTGAATTGATCCTTACTCCTCTCACTTCTTCTCCTTTTGTGTGAAAATAAGAACCCTCCTCAGCGTCTATTAGTGAAATGTACTTTCATTTCAGACAGAGTTAACTGTCGAGGATGTGGACATCAAGTTCACTCCAGAAAAGTGGGAATGCCTGGACCCTGCTCAAAGGGCCTTGTACTGGGATGTGATGGAGGAGACCTACAGGAATAATCTGCTGTCTGTGGGTAAGGATCACTTCCCTGTGAAGTTGGAATCTGGTTTGGGGTATCTCTGCATTTTCCCTCTGTGTCTCTTGGGAGCCCCTGTTTTGCTTGACTGAGTTCACAGCCTTGTAGAGTCAGAGGTGAAAAAGCCTTGTGATTGGCATCAGGAGTATAAGCTTGTCATTTCTTCAGGTGCTCTGCCCACTGTGTGATACACAAGGAGTTTTTCCACAGCTTGAGCATTTGTTAAGCTGATTTCAAACTTTGAAATACCCAATTTCCTTTTCCTTCCCCTGTGTTCTTGGTCAGTAGTTCTTGGAAAGAAATTTGATATCTTCATGTGTGCATGGTCTGTCACTGTGGTCATATCTGACTCTTCAGAACCCAATGGACCGTACCCCTCCAGGCTGTTTGTTCGTGGAATTCTCCCGGCAAGAATACCGGAGTGGGTTGCCCTGGCCCCGTCCACGGGGACCTTCCCCATGCAGGGATTGTCTGCATATTCCTGTATATTATAAGACTGATAGTGAATTAATTTGTGTAGAGTTTTTCTCTCTGTCTATAATGTCCTCATTTCTTGGCTAATAAAAGAGCTGGGATTCTACCCCTGCCAATTCAGGAGACAGGGGTTCAATCCCTTCTCTGGGAAGATCCCACATGTCACAGAGCAGTTAAGCTGGTATGCCACAGCTACTGAACCAGCACTCTAGAGACCAGAAGCTACAACTACTGAGCCCACAGGGGACAATTTCCAAAGCTCATGCAACCAAGAGAAGCCACAGCAAATGAGAAGTGGAGCACAGTAACTGGAGAGTAACCCCCACTTGCCAAACCTTGAAAAAAGCTCAAGCAGCAATGAACACTCACCATAACCAATATAAATAAATGAATAAACAAAAGTTTTTAAAGTAAATACATTTATTTTAAAAGGAGAGGTTGGATTTTGGGAGCCACAGTACATGGCATTTTTTCTGAGCAAGAATTTCTGTTTCTGATCTGAATCTTACCTCCATTTTGGTAGCAGAGGAAGATCTCTGGATTGTGGAGAATGAGGTGCAAATGTCTGGAAACCAGATGAGTTGTAAGGTATCAACAGCATGATCAGAGGTCAGATCTCACAAGGAGAGAGAGGAAGCCACACCATTCATAGTGTTTGGGAAACTCCAAATGGGAAGTTCTGTGGGAAAACAGATGTTTAGTGTTTGGATTTTCCTTCTCCCCAACTTCCTCCTACATTCTTTAACATGTGAAATGTATACCACCTTCCAGTGCTGCTATATCACCCAAAAACCCAAAGGCAGGGTCTTTTCTTTTTGCTGTACTGGGTTTTTATTGTTCTGTGTTCTTTTCTCAGTTTGAGGTGAGGGAGCACACGGCTTCTCACTGCAGTGGCTTCTTTTGTTGTGAAGCATGGGCTCTAGCCTGTCCATCATCAACTCCCGGAGCTTGTTTAAAGTCGTGTTCATCGAGTTGGTGATGCCATCCAACCATCTCATCCTCTGTCCTCCCTTTCTCTCACCTTCATTCTTTCCCAGCGTGAGGGTCTGTTCCAGTGAATCATCTCTTTGTGTTAGGTGGCCAGACTATTGGAGCTTCAGCTTCAGCATCAGTCCTTCCAATGGATATTCAGGACTGATTTCCTTTAGGATGGACTGGTTTGATTTTACTGTCCAAGGGAATCTCAAGAGTCTTCTCCAACACCACAGTTCAAAAGCATCAATTCTTCGGCACTCAGCTTTCTTTATGGTCCAAAGTTCACATCCGTACATGACTACTGGAAAAATCATAGCTTTGACCACACAGACCTTTATCGGAAAAGTAGTCTGTTCATTTTAATATTCTGTGAAAATTGGGGCTGGTCTTGATAACTGCCTCCTGTACAGTGTCACGAACCTCAGTCCATAGTTCTTCAGGCACTCTATAGGATCTAATCCCTTGAATCTGTTTGTCACCTTCACTTTATAATTGTAAGGGATTTGGTTTAGGTCATACCTGAATGGTCTAGTGGTTTTCCCTACTTTCCCTACTTTCTTCAATTTCAGTCTGCATTTGGCAATAAGGAGTTCATGATGTGAGCCACAGTCAGCTCCTGGTCTTGTTTTTGCTGATTACTATATAGAGCTTCTCCATCCTTGGCTGCAAAGGATATAATCTATCTGACTTTAATATTGACCATCTGGTGATGTCCATGTGTAGAGTATTCTCTTGTGTTGTTGGAACTGGATGTTTGCTATGACCAGTGCGTTCTCTTGGCAAAACTCTTGTTAGCCTTTGCCCTGCTTCATTTTGTACTCCCAAGTCCAAATTTGCCTGTTACTCCAGGTATCTCTTGACTTCCTACTTTTGCATTCCAGTCCCCTATGATGCAAGAGAAATTTATTTTGGGTGTTAGTTCTCAAAGGTCTTGTAGGTCTTCATAGAACCTTTCAACTTCAGCTTCTTTGATATTAATGGTTGGGGCATAGACTTGGATAACAACGATATTGAATGGTTTGCCTTGGAAATGAATGGAGATCAATGCCTTTAGTGTTCCTTATGTTTCTAAGATCATCTTCGGGAATGTTCATGATTCTGTTCAGGATAGGTATGAGTTTTGGTATGATATCATATATTCAACATAAAATAATTTATTTATGAATTGTAATTAGTAGGATACCTGTGGTTCTTTGTATCTTGTAGATAAGTCTCAAATACATATGGTGAAGAAATTAAAAGCAAAAGGAAACAGTGCAAAAAGAGAAATTACTCAAAAAGTGATATTTGGAAGAGCTGAAAGCCATGAAATCAAAGATGACTTCCTTGGGATGATACAGGAAGCTATGCGTGATTTTGAGAGTCTGTGGGCAGATAATGAAAGAAATGACAAAGGAATGTCTATATCCCGTAACAAAAATCTCACTGATGGAAGAGATCAGCAGAGTAGAAATGATATAGGAAATAAGCCTGTTGAAAGGCAAATCAAGCTTTCAAGATGAATTGCAGATAGTTCAATCTGAAGGAACAATTTTTAAATGTAGTCACGTTGTGACGAATATCAACAGTAGCACCTCAGTTTTGCCACCTCAGAACTCGTAGTGTCTGCAGAAGTGTTTCTCAGAAACATGAGAGTGCTGTCACACATCTCTCAGAACTGGCACCAGACCAGGAAGCACACAAGAAAAACCCTAATGAGTGTGACCTAACATTTCTTCAGGACTCAAAACTCTCTAGACATGAAAGAATCCATACAGGAAGGAAACCATATAAAGGTGACGTATGTAACAAGGCCTTTAATGACAATGCAACCCATGCAGTTCATCAGAGAAATCATACAGGAGAAAAACCATATAAGTGTGATATATGTGGCTGCTGCTTTAAACGAAATACATCTCTTCAAGTTCATCACAGAGTTCATACTGGAGAGAGACCATATAAATGTAATGTATGTGGCCACTGCTTTAAACAGAATACACACCTTCAGAATCATCGGATAATTCACACTGGAGAGAAACCATATAAATGTGATGTGTTTGGAAAGGCCTTTAGTCGAAAAGCAAGCCATACAGTTCATCAGACCCTTCACACTGGAGAGAAACCATATAAATGTGAAGTATGTTGCCATGGCTATACTCGAAAGGAACGACTTGAAATTCATCAGGGAGTTCTTACTAGAGAGAAGCCATGTACATGTGATATATGTGGCAAGGCATTTAGTGTAAATGCAAACCTTGCAGTTTATCAGAAAATCCATGCTGGAGAGAAGCCATATAAATGTGATGTGTGTGGTAAGGCCTTTACTCGAAAATCAAGCCATACAGTTCATCAGACCCTTCATACTGGAGAGAAGCCATATAAATGTGAAGTATGTGGCCGTGGCTATACTCAAAAGTCACAATTTGAAATACATCAGGGAGTTCATACTGGAGAGAAGTCATGTACATGTGATATATGTGGCAAGGCATTTAGTGTAAATTTAAGTCTTTCAGAAAATTTACATTAGTGAGAAGCCATATAAATGTGATGTGTGTGTCAAGGCCTTTAGTTGAAAATCAAGCCGTACAGTTCATCAGACCCTTCATGCTGGAGAGAAACCATATAAATGTGAAGTATGTTGTCATGGCTATATTCGAAAGTCACAACTTGGAATTCATCAGGGAGTTCATACTGGAGAGAAGCCATATAAATATTATGTGTGTGGAAAGGCATTTAGTGTAAATACAGGCCTTGCAGTTCATTAGAAAATTCATACTGGAGAGAAGCCATATAAATATGATGTGTGTGGCAAGGCCTTTAGTGTAAATGCAAGCCTTTCAGTTCATTGAAGAATTCATACTGGAGAGAAGCCTTATAAATATGATGTATGTGGCTGTGGCTTTACTCAAAAGGGATATGTTGGAATTCATTGGAGAGTTCATACTGGGCAGAAACCTTACAAATGTAACGATTGTGACAAAAGTTTTGGTACACGGCCATCCTTTACTAAACATCAGGCAGTTCATACAGGAGAGAAAGCATGTAAATGACTTTATGTGGCAGTCTTCAGTTCCAGGCATTACTTTGCAGTTCATCAGAGAACTCATACTGGAGAGAGACCATATAAATGTGATGTGCGTGGAAAGGCCTTTTCTGTCTCTCTCTTTAGTTGGAAAGCAAGCCATGCACTTCATCAGATTCTTCATACTGGAGATAAATCACATAAATGTGATGTATTTGGCCGTGGTTATAGTCGAAGCACAAAACTTGCCATTCATCAGAGGGTTCACACTAGAGACAAACCATATCAATGTGATGTATGTGGCAAGGCCTTTAGGATAAATGGAAACCTTCCACTTCATCGGGAAATTCATACTGAAGAGAAACCATATAAATGTGTTCTATGTGGCAAGGGCTTTAATCAGACTGCAAAACTTGCAGTTCATCAGAGTTATCATACTGGGGAGAAACTGTACAAATGTGTGTGTGGAAAGGCCTTCAGTCAAACTTCAAGCCGTGCAGTTCATGGAAGAATTCATACTGGAGAGAAACCTTACAAATGTAACAATTGTGACAAATGTTTTAGAGCATCATCATCCTTAACTCGCCATCAGGCAGTTCATATCAGAGAGAAAGCATAGAAATGTAATTTTGTGGAAGAGTCTTCGGTTCCAGCTCTTACTTTGCAGTTCATCAGAGAACTCATATTGGAGAAAAATCATCTAAGTGTGATGTATATGACAAGACATTTCATCAAACTGCAAAACTTGGAATTCATCAGAGAATTCATACTGGAGAGAAACCATGTAAATGTGATATGTGTTGCAAGGCTGTTAGTCATACTGGAAACCTTGCAGTTCATTGAAGAAGTCATACTGGAGAGAAACCATAAAAATGACATCTCAGTGGCAAGTCCTTTAATCTAAATGCGGTCCTTGCAGTTCATTGTAGAATTCATACTGGGGAGAAACCTTAGAAATTTAACAATTATGACCAACATTTTAGTGAACAGTCAGCTTTAACTCACAGCTGTGCAGTTCATGTAGGAGAGAAAACATAGAAATGTGATGTATGCAGCCAGTGGTATATTTGAAATGACCGTATTAAAAATCACCAGATAATTCTTAGTGGAGAAAAATATTACAAATGGAACATTGGAGAAACATTTAGTGAAAATGTAATGAGTGTGGCAACACCTTTAATCTTGAGTTCAGGCATTATAATTCAACAGAATTCATACTATATAGAAAGCATACAAATGAAATGAATGTGGCAAAGCTTCTAGTGCTTGCTCCACCTTAGACTGTTAGGCTGTTCCTAGAGAAGAGAAACCACATAAATGTAATTTATATGACAAACCCATCAGTCACAAGAAATGACTTTGCAGATTGTCTGAGAATCCATATGTCAATGAAAACTTAAAAGTGTAGTAAATGCGGTAAAGTATATCAACTTTTTGACACTCAGAAAAGTCAAATGAAATGTGCTAGGTGTGGCAAAGCTTTGATTCTTTGTAACTAACCATCACATAATTAATTAGAACTGAATTCTTACCTGCGTAGTGCATGTGTTAAGTATTTTGGAAGCCATTTGGTTTTTACAAAATTGATCCTGGTGAGAAGCCATACATTTAAAGCGCAGTCAATCCCTCCAGTTTAGAGTGGAGGGGGTCATATAATGTGTGTGGCCAGAGCTTCAGTAACAGGCTGATCATTCCCGTCATCAGATTATTCATAATATAGAGAGACCTTACAAGTGTACGAGGGTGGCAAATCCTTCAGGTGGCATTCAGGCCTGAAAAGACATCAGGTGATCCATACTGGAGAGACCATCCAAATGCAGTCAATGTGACCAGGCTTTTCAGGTGTTTACACCTTCGGCTTCTTGAGAAGATTCCCTGTGAAGCTATATGAATGAAATGAGTGCATCAGGGTTTTTAGACAATCTGAAGTTAGGATTCAGTAAAGAAGTCATTCTGGATAGAAAGCTTACAAGTGACATGAGTGTGTAGAACCTTTACTCGGGGCTCACATCTCACCGACCATCAGATAATCCATCCTAGAGAGAACTTTCCAGTGTACAGAATGTGGCAAGGCCTCTAGGTACTGCTTCAAACTCAGGGTTCACCAAACACTTTATACTTAGAAATGCAATGACTATGATAGTTTTCGAAATTGCCTCTCACTCTTTAGGTATCTGAGAATATGTATTCTGGAATTAAATCACACAAATACAGTTATTTATGAAAAGGATTTTACTCAAATGTCTAAGTTGGGGAACATAACTGGAGCAGTGCTTTACAAATGCAACGGGAGTGGGAAAAGTTTAACCTTGGATTGAAGTATTAGGTAAGAGTCCATAGTGAAGAGGAGTCTTGGAAATGGATGGGCAAGGGCTTTCTCTAGGGTTCTGATGGACTAGACTTCAGAATATATGTCTTTCAGAGAAACCACACAAAATGTGCACACTGAAGCTTTTTTTTTTTTTTAATTTTATTTTATTTTTAAACTTTACATAATTGTATTAGTTTTGCTAAATATCAAAATGAACACACTGAAGCTTTAACCCAAAGATCAAAACTGTGGAATGTGAGAGGATTTATATGGAGAGCAAGCTTGCACAGGTAATGAATATTGTGTAGTCTTTTATATCAAATATTCACCTTGGACATAATGAAGTGATTCGTGCAGGTCAGAAACTGTACAGATACACCAAATTTGGAAACACATTGAAGAAAACCGTATTTCCTCAAGATTCCCCCCAAAATTCATATCAGGGAGAATCCATACAGCTGTAATGAATTTGGTAAAATTTTGGACAGTTCTTACAACAGATCACATAAGAGATAATTCATTTTAGGAATAAATAAGTCCTTAGTTTTCCAACAATTAACCTACTATATTACTACAGAATAATTATGTTAAGTATGTTCAAACTTAAAAACATGTGTGGAAATGACCCATTATCTTCAGTGTGTATTTAATTACTTGAGTTTTCTTGAGAAGGTGACATTATTTTTTATGACATTTCTGCAAGGTTTGAAAGCTTTTATAGCTTTCTTTGAGATTTTCATGATGGTCTCTGCAAAGAAATGAATAAGATGAAGGGGCAGACTTCCTTAGCTGTGGTTCATTCATATCCATCTTTCATGGGTAAACAGGGCCACTAAAATATCGAATTCAATGGTGTGTGAATTAGAATCAGTGAGGGACAGAGAATCATATAAAAAGCTAAGACATCATTCTTAAAATGTTCAGGGTGCCCTTCCATAGATAGGCCACCTTGGGTTATAGGACTGAATGCTGTACCATCTGACCATGAAAAGAGCAGGCTAGACATTCTGGGACTTGGGCTTTTCTTGGGAGGAGAGTTGACAGGTTATTGGGGACTGACTATGTAGGAGAAGTTATACCAGGGAAATGCTGGTCGTTTTCTCCCTTAACTGGGAATTGCTGTTGTATATAAATGAACTGGGAATTCCTGTTGTATATGAATGATTAATGGAAACTTATTCTTTGACATTGAAGAGAGCAGTTTTCTTGAAGAAAATTTAGTCAAAAGAACCAGAAAAGTATGTGTGTGTATCTGCTTCAAATTAATTGCTGCCATTTACATTGTGTCTCTTCTTTATTCAGAATGTATCATAAGTCTTGTGCTGTAATAAAGTTTGTATCATTTGCTCGATAACTCTGAATGGATCATGCTTCTTTCTACAACACAGCTTTATGCTCAGTTCTTCATAACAGAAACTAGCAATGTACCAAAGGCTCTCAAGGTTGAAAGAAGGTAGAAGAATTTCTTTTCATGATGAAATCAAAGAATAGACAATTTTGGGACTATATACTAATAATTTGCACTTGAGTTATTCTCTCCATACTGTCCATAGTGGAGCAGTTATATTTCCCCATGTCCTCTTTTGTGCCTGCTGCTGCTGCTAAGTTGCTTCAGTCGTGTCCGACTTTGTGCAACCCCATAGACGGCAGCCCACGAGGCTCCCCCCATCCCTGGGATTCTCCAGGCAAGAACATTGGAGTGGGTTGCCATTTCCTTCTCCAATGCAGGAAAGTGAAAAGTGAAAGTGAAGTCTCTGAGTCTTGTCCGACTCTTAGCGGCCCCATGGACTGCGGTCCACCAGGCTCCTCCATCCATGGGATTTTCCAGGCAAGAGTACTGGAGTGGGGTGCCATTGCTTTTGTGCCTAGTTGAAACTAATAGCATGTGCCTAATTTACATGAAGTGAAAATAGGAATAATAAACGGGCAAAAATTAGGAAATAAAAAACTTTGGAAATGAGGTTAAAATGATAGCTCTTTTTGAGCTTGGAGCGTTCTGAAAGTTTTTTTTTTCTTTTCTTTTTTTGATTATTTGTTTATCATTGGCCAAATAGTTGTGGCTCACAGAGTCAGTAACTCCACAGCATGTGGGAATTTCCCCATCCAGGGATGTATCCCATGTCTCATGCACTGGCAGGTGGATTCCTTACCACTGTGCCACCGGGAAAGCCGCGGAAATAATATAGAATTCACACTATATGATGGGAATTTTTTTGTTTGATAAACTGGAAATTTCTTACATTCAGTTCCCAACATATTGGTTCTTGTTACTTTGCAGTCACCCACTGGAACAGGATGGAACCAACCCAAAGTTTGGCTTGGATACTGAGACAGATATAGCCATATGCTAAAATGTTATGAGAATGTTAACTGCTGAAACTTTCTAGTGGGAGCAGGGTAGACTTCCAAGCTGTTGGGGGGAAAGCTTGATTAACAAGGAATGGTGACATTCGTGGAGTGTTAAGATGATTACTGATGGCAAGGAGGAGAAGGTACCTGCTCTGGTGAGTTACCAGTTGGTATCAAAGAAAGGAGGCCTTAGTCTTTTGTCTCAGCCTGCCCAGAGAGGCAGCACAGGAAGCGGTTGTTTTAAAGTCTAAAGGAAAGTGAAAGTGAAGTTGCTCAGTCGTGTCCCACTCTGCGACCCCATGAAGCCTACCAGGCTTCTCCGCCCATGGGATTTTCCAGGCAAGAGCACCACAGTGGGTTGCCATTTCCTTCTCCAGGGGCTCTTCCTGACCCAGGGATCGAACCCCGATTTCCCACATTGCAGGCGGACGCTTTACCCTCTGAGCCACCAGGGAAGTCTAAAGGAGTCAATAGTCAAACATGGAAAAACCACAGTGAGACTGTTTAAGAAAACACTTGAATATTTACTCATGCTGTGAATTTATAACATTCCTTTTCCTGCTGTACACATATGTTCCTTTGTTCTATACAGTTTTGAAGATGGTAGTAGCTTACTATTTATCTTACTAAACAGATAAATTACTATTTACTATCTCTTACCTAAGGAATTTATACAGTAGCCTAATGAACATTAATGTTTGGAAATATTTATTAGATCAGATCAGTTCAGTTCAGTACAGTCGCTCAGTTGTGTCCGACCTTCGTGACCCCATGAATCACAGCACGCCAGGCCTCCCTGTCCATCACTAACTCCCGGAGTTCACTCAGACTCATGTCCATCGAGTCAGTGATGCCATCCAGCCATCTCATCCTCTGTCATCCCCTTCTCCGCCTGCCCCCAATCCCTCCCAGCATCAGAGTCTTTTCCAGTGAGTCAACTCTTCGCATGAGGTGGCCAAAGTACTGGAGTTTCAGCTTTAGCATCA
>NW_011476353.1:5360-5661 GCF_000754665.1 Bison bison bison | reverse complement strand
TGGATCTCCTTGCAGTCCAAGGGACTCTCAAGTCTTCTCCAACACCACAGTTCAATAGCATCAATTCTTCGGCGCTCAGCCTTCTTCACAGTCCAACTCTCACATCCATACATGACCACAAGAAAAACCATAGCCTTGACTAGAGGGGCCTTTGTTGGCAAAGTAATGTCTCTACTTTTGAATATGCTATCTAGATTGGTCATAACTTTCTTTCCAAGGAGTAAGCGTCTTTTAATTTCATGGCTACAGTCACCATCTGCAGTGATTTTGGAGCCCCCCAAAATAAAGTCTGACACTGTTT
>NW_011476353.1:2754-3242 GCF_000754665.1 Bison bison bison | reverse complement strand
ATCGGACCTTGCTTCTATCACCAGTCACATCCACAGCTGGATATTCTTTTTGCTTTGGCTCCATCCCTTCATTCTTTCTGGAGTTATTTCTCCACTGATCTCCAGTAGCATATTGGCCACCTACTGACCTGGGGAGTTCCTCTTTCAGAATCCTATCATTTTGCCTTTTCATACTGTTCATGGGGTTCTGAAGGCAAGAATACTGAAGTGGTTTGCTAATCCCTTCTCCAGTGGACCACATTCTCTTAGATCTCTCCACCATGACCTGCCCCTCTTGGGTTGCCCCTCGGGCATGGCTTAGTTTCATTGAGTTAGACAAGGCTGTGGTCCTAGTGTGATTAGATTGACTAGTTTTCTGTGAGTATGGTTTCAGTGTGTCTGTCCTCTGAGCCCTCTTGGCAGCACCTACTGTCTTACTTGGGTTTCTCTTGCCTTGGGCGTGGAGTATCGTCTTCACGGCTGGCTCCAGCAAAGTGCAGCCCCTGCTC
>NW_011476353.1:0-2654 GCF_000754665.1 Bison bison bison | reverse complement strand
GCTGCTGCTCCTTACCTTGGACGAGGGGTATCTCCTCACCGCCGCCCTTCCTGACCTTCAACGTGGGATAGCTCCTCTAGGCCCTCCTGCGCCCGCACAGCCACTGCTCCTTGGACATGTGGTTGGTCCTCCTGGCCGCCGCCCCTGGCCTCGGACTTGGGTAGCTCTTCTCGGCCATTCCTGCGCCGTTGCAGCCTGGCACTCTGGGCTGCTGCTCCTGACCTTGGACGTGGGGTAACTCCTCTTGGCCGCCGCCCTTCGGGCATGAGGTCCTCCCAGCTTCTGCCCCTGACCTCGGTCGTGGGGTAGCTCCTCTCGGCTGTGCTTAGTGTGCCGGTCGCAGCCGCATGCGTTTAGTGTGCCGGTCGCAGCCGCCCGTGCTTAAATACTAAATAGAAGTACAGTTTTCCAGAGGATATTAAAGTGTTGATATCATATTATAGAAATAAATAATATGCTCCATGGTTCATTGTCAGCTGTAGTAAAATTCCTGCCTTTTTTAAAAAAATTTTTTACGGTATTGTCATGGTTTTTGCCACACATCAACATGAATTGGACATAGGCATACATAGGTTCCCTCCCTCCTAAACCCACCTTCTTCCCCAGCCTATCTCTCCAGGTCTTCACAGAGCAGTAGCTCTGGTGCCCTGTGTCATACATCAAACTCCCACTGTGTGTCTATTCTGCATATGGTAATATACATGTTTGAATGCTAGTCTCCCAAATCATGCCACCCTGTTTCTTTTGTTTTCTTATAGCTTTTCCTTAGCATTCTTTTTTCCTGTCCACATGTTTTGAGCTAGATTTAATGTTGAATTTCTATTTCTTCCCTGCTTTACACTAACCAATACGTTAGTCTATAGGTTATTTTGAGACTTGTAAGATTAAAATGCACATAGGGCAATGACAGGGGACATAGTACATGCCTTATAAATATGAAGAAAGTTCCTTTAAGACTTGAGTTCAGTCAGTTAATACATGTAGAAGTATTTATAAATAGTGCAAGTTGATAATTTTGGTGAAAATAAACTCTTCCCAAGACTATATTTTACAGTCTTCTTTGTTGTTCACATCTGACAGCTTTCTGGAACAACAAAGAGAAGAGAGAAAATACATTAAAATGTTTAAACAAAATGTAAACTACCTAATTACTGTCATTTGGCTGAATTTCTCTTCCATTGAGGAAGTATTGATATAAGTTTTATATATTATGATGTATACAAGTTTTTCTCAAAAATATTTGAAGCTATGTCATGAAAAGCATGGAAGAGAAACACTTTTTATAACGGAGAATGCAGTTCTCATTAAAGGGCTTTTTTTTTTTTTTTCCTCAATAATTTTTAAATTTATTTCTGGCTGTGGTGGGTCATCATTGCTGCACTGGCTTTTCTCTCCTTGCAGCGAGCAGGGCCTATGAATTATGTACATAAAATACATAAACCTGGCTGGGGCTTGCTTGGAGACAGGAGTCCTGACGCCCCTTGTTTTGGTCAGTGCACAGCACTCAATGTCTTCTCTGTTTCCGGCTGTGCTGATTTGGTTTTGCTGCACGTGGACTTTCTCTAGTTGCAGCCAGCAGGAGCTACTCTCTAGTTGCTGTGTGCAGGCTTCTCACTGCTGCAGCTACTCTTGTTGCAGAACACAAGCTTTAGAGCACAGGCTCAATACTTGTGTTGCACAGGCTTGTTGCTCCTAGACACGTGGTATCCTCCCAGACCAGGGACCAAACCCGTGTCTCCTGCATTGGCAGGTGTAGTCTTTACCACTAAGTGTCTTTCAACTGAGGAAATCCCAGTATCTTTCAACCAGGATCCTCGTGTAATTTTCACTGGGGGCCTATGTATGTTAATACATTGTCATATAAAGTTTGGCGTCCTCAACCAATAACTGGGTGATCTGAAACCAGGAGAGAATCGCCCAAACTTATCTGGACTTCCTGAGGAGGAGGACGGGCCCAAGCAGCCCTTCCTGAAATACCAAGGCCAGAATGTCCAAAGCACAGAATGGTGCCTGCTTTTCTCCGTCCTGCATTCCCCTCAGGGTGCACTGTCGCTGGGCCACTGCAGTGACTAATAAGCTTGATCCTTGAAGAAGTGGAATGTTAAGACATTTTTCACCTTAGGATTGTTAGTATGAAGTAGCCCATTCTAAGAGTCGTGTTTTACACTCTAGCCTGCCATTCCCACACAAAACTAGTTCTTATTTACTTAAACTGCTAAATTCTAATTCCTGGAATATTCCTGGGTCCAGCCACCACCCTACATTAATCCCCACCCCACTCCCACCTAGCCCCAGCCCTGTGGCCACGCCTGGTTTTAGTTCCCAGGCCTCTGAATCATCGCTTCAGCCTCATCAGCAGGAAACCTTACTTTTGACAGTTATTATCCCACATAATTTCCAGCTTTTATTTTGAAACTGTTACAGATAGTTACTTAAACTAATGAAGAATCAGTGGTGCAACTCAAGACGTGAAACACTGTGTGTGTGCTTAGTCCCTCAGTCATGTTAACTCTTTGGGTCCACATGAACTGTAGCCCACCAGGTTCCTCTGTCAATGGGGTTCTCCAGGCGAGAAGACTGGCGTGGGTTACCATGCCCTCCTCAAGGGGATGTTCCCACCCCAGGGAGTGAACCCAGACTTCTGCATTCTGGGT
>NW_011476352.1:11044-12914 GCF_000754665.1 Bison bison bison | reverse complement strand
CCAGCCACACGCTGCCCTGGCTGCTGCAGCTGTCACCCACTGGCCTCCGGGTGAGGCGCTTCAAAGGGACGGGGTTGGGGGAGGCTCTCCCACCCCCAAACCTGGGCAGGCAAGTTCCTGCCTCCCCAAGCCAGGCCCTGGATCAGGGCTAGGGTGCCGGCCTTTTTCCTCCTTTTGGCCTGGTGCTACCCCCCACCGCCACCTTGGCGGGAAGCCTGCCTGTCTGGCCTGGCACCCCGCCTCACTCGGCCCACAGAGACCCCATTGTGTGCATCCTGCAGACCCACTGGGAAGTTGAACGGAAGTGCCGTCCTTGCAGGCCCCAGCTCTGGGCGCCTCGGGCCGGAGGCAAGGGATCAGCCATGACGGCTGGCCAGGGCCAGCCGTGGGCAGGCCCCAGTCCAGGCTCGCGGGGCAGGGTGGGGGCACTGTGGCCACCCCCAGGGTCCGCGCCGTCTTGCTCTCACCCACCACCCACTGGTCTGCGGAGGTTCTGCTGGCGGGGGCGGCCCAGCTCTCTGGGCTGAAGGGGAGAGCTGCTTTCTTCTCTCCAGGGTGTCTGGGTCTCAGGCCGACCTGGGTGTGAGCTCTGGCTCTGCAGCCTCCAGCCGGGACCTGCAGAAAGTTCTGTGACTTTCCTGCTGCTCCCCTGTGGCCAGGGCGTGGGAATCGGTGCTATCATGTGCCAGGCGCATTCACGCCAGGTGACTCATCCGTTTCCATCCAGAGAGAGGGAGCCTTCCCCAGAAGCCGCCCGTCAGGTGTCTGCTGGGCTCGGGGTCGGAAAAAGAGGTCCGTGTTGTTGCGAAGGCCCTTCAGGAAGTCCCAGAGAGCGGGGCCGGGCCACCCGATGGCCGTGAGCCTCTGGGGGCGGAGTGCTCTGCCCCAGGAGGGTGGCTGTGTGTGGTGGCCCCAGCTGGGGGTGCCTGGGGAGGCTGGTGAACCAGGGGCGGCCTCAGGTGGGTCTTTGGGACCCTCTGCCGCCTTGGCGCCCAGAGTACGCTGGAGGGAAGTCGGGCAGGTGGTGGACCTCGGCTTTGGACGATCCTGTACTTGAGGCCAGGCTCTCCCGTGCCCAGTGTCCTCATGACCTCAGGTCATCGGGTCGCCTGAACCCAGATTCCCCCAGTCTGTAATCTGCGCTTGATCTGCGATTGATCTCTTGGTGGTGCGTGAAGGTTACGTAAGAGGCACGCAGCAGGCGCGGGGCGAGTGTCCGCTCCCTTGCTGCCTTCTCCTTTTGAGCTGACAGCGCTGGTTTCAGGATCCCCATTCGAGAGAGTTTAGTTGTCTAATGAGTGAGTTCAGAGAACCCGAAAGATACGGCCTGGTGGGCCTGAGCCGGGGCACCGCCTGGGAGGGGCCGGCCAGCGACTCTGAGGACTTCTCACCCGCGGGGGCACCCGTGAACACCCTCCTTGCTTCCTTCCCAATTCTGAGCACCTGTTGTGTGCTGGGCGCTGCTCTGGTCGTGGGCATGTGGGCCCAGGTCTGATGCAGCCCCCGCCCCCATGGTCTCTCCGCTTTCCAGTGTGGGGGTTAGGAGAGGCGGCCTGAACACGTGACACGTCAGAGGGAGGGGAGTGCCGTGGGCAGGGCGGCCCGGCCCCACGTGGCTGGCAGCAACCCCGGAACCGTGGGCATCGGGCGTGTAGTGGGGCCCAGAGATGTCGGCGCCAGGCCCAGCGTCACACAGCCCGGCGTAGCACCCAGCCCCGCCTCGCTCTGTCCGGGGACGTGTGTTCCTAACCACGGCCGCATCCTGCCTGTACTGCCCCGGGGCCCTCGCTGGTCGTCCTGTGAGGAAGCAGGGCGGGGACAACGACTTCCCTTTAGAAGAAGAGGGTCAGGGGCCGAGTGGAAGGGACTC
>NW_011476352.1:4014-10274 GCF_000754665.1 Bison bison bison | reverse complement strand
GGCTGTCGCGGGCAGATGGGGCTCCCGCTGGGCAGGGCCGGGCCAGGCTGGGCTCGAGGAGGGCACCTTTCCTGTTTCATGTCTCGCCTATAAATAGTGAAAGGATGTGGCTTTGCAGAGTCGATTGAGTGTCCTGATTGCTTTCCTCAATGAAGTGCTCACAGTCGCTCCATGCACAGACAGCCCCTTTCATCCGGCCTCGTAAAAGTGCGGCAGACGTTTTCTTCGGCGGCCTCACACCCCCTCAGGGTGGCGGCCGGCTCTGCATCTCATCCTCAGTCCCCGCTTTACAGGTGGGAACGGCTGAGGCTGAGAGATGAAGAGGCTGGGAACGGGAGTAGGGGACCTGGGGCCAGCTTGCCTCATCTTCTGCCTTCGTGTCCGGGCACATCCGGAGCCTGGCAGACTCTTCCCAGAGGCTTTAACGAGCGGCTGGCCTGGGGGCATCGCGACCTGTGGGTCAGGGGCCGTTTGATGGGTCCTGAAGTTCCCGGCCGGGCTGTCTCTGGCGGCCGCACCCCGTAGTCCCATGGACTGTAGCAGGTACAGAGCGACTGGCTCCTCCTCTGTGCCTGAGAGTGCAGGGTTAGGTGGCCGCCCAGAGCTCCCTTCCAGCGGCATCCTGGCAGGACCCTGGGATGGGCCCGCAGATGCCCAGGAGGCGGCAGTGGGCTGCAGCGTGGTCGGGGGAGGAGGGCCCAGGAGCCAGGCCTGGCCGTGCGGTAGGGCAGCTTCTGCCTGCCTGGGGCCAGCTCTGGGCTTCGGTGTCCTTACCCCCACCCCCTGGGCCTGCTGGTGGGCCGTGGACACACCCACTGGAGCGGGGGCCGTGATTGACAGGTGCTGCTGCAGAGGAAGGGCCGCTGGGCAGAGAAGAGCCCGTTGCCAAAGTGGCCTCTGTTGGCTTCTTCCCTGGCATCTCCTTCCTCAAGGCCCCGCCCACCTCGCTCCGCTGAGGTCACAGGTTGCTGAAGACCAGATGCGGGGTTGGGGCGGGGCGGGGGGAAGGGAGGATTGATATTTGTATTTTGGCGGTCGGTTTCACATATTGTAAGTTTTATGATTTTAGATGTTTAAAATGTACATTTCGGGAGACTTGCCTGGTGGCCCAGCGGTTAGGACTCAGGTTCCGCTGCAGAAGGCACAGGTTCCATCCCTGGTCGGGGAGCTTAGTCGCTTCAGTCGTGTCTGACTCTGTGCGACCCTGTGCCCTTACAGCCCTCCGGGGTCCTCTGTCCATGGGGATTCTCCAGGCAAGAATACTGGAGTGGGTTGCCATGCCCTCCTCCAGGGGATCTTCCCAATCCAGGGATCAAACGCATCTGTTACATCTCCTGTATTGGCAGGCGGGTTCCTTACCGTTAGCGCCACCTGGGAACTGTGCGACACAGCAAAATAAATAACCGAATAAAGTCTGCACTTCAGCGGCGTTTAGTACATTCACAACGTTGTGGGACCAGCATGTCTGTCTAGTTCCAGGTTTTCACCACCTGAACAAAACCCCCATAGGCGTTAAACAGGCGTCCCCCCTTGCCCTCCCCGCAGCCCCGTGTGCTCTCACCTGCTTTCTGTCTCTGGCTCTACCTGATCTGCGTGGTTCACATGCGTGGACTCGCACTGCTTGCCTCTCCCGCCTGGCTTCTTTCGCCCGGGGTGCATGTCCGTGCGTCACTCCTCTGGGCACTCGCTGGACTCGACCTGCCTGAGAACGTCGGGGGGTGGATGGTGGTGGCCCAGCATGGTCATCCTGGTATGGCCTTGGGCAGAAGTCCAGAGGCGGTGGGTGTCAGAGGTGGGGGGTGTCCGGAAGGCTCCCTGGAAGAGGCGGCGCTCACTCCTGTGTCCGCATGGCCAGCCATGGGACCCCCTTGAGTGGGGCCTGTCACATCCAGGGGTACCTGTTAAAGTGGGGTGGCGTGCCTTCGGGTCCAGGGGATGAGCACACAGGGCTCCACGGCCGGCACCCCACCGCCTGCGCGGGGCATCAGGAATGCGAGGGGCAGCGGGCGTTTACTGAACGCTCTCTAGGTGCTGGGGCAAGGCGGGCAGGGCAAACGCATGCCTGGCTCGTTGTTTGAGAACCAGACTCGAGGGCAGATGCCTTCACCTCCTGCAGGACGAGGCTGGTGCTGTGGGAATACCCCGCCCGGGTGCCCCAGGCCCACTAGGGCCTTTTGGAGGGAGTCCACTGTGGAGACTCAGGCAGATGGGCTGCAGACAGGTCAGCAGGAAGAAGGGCAGCTGGGGGGCAAGTCTGAGACCTGAGCCCCTACCCACGCCGTCTGCCTGCTTCCCAGCCTTGCCCTGGCCTGGAGCACATCTCTCCTGAACCCTCAGGGCTCATCTCGGAGTTAGTGGGTGTACCCTTGGTGGGAGGCACCCCGCCTGGTGTGAGAGGGCTGAGGGTCAGGGGCCTGGGCCCTCACTCTTAGCCACAAGCCGATCGCCTCCCAGTGGCTCTCGGGGCTCAGGGAGGCTCCATGTTTCCTGCAGGGCACCAGAGGGGTGCTCTTGCAATGTTAGCATCTGGACACTTGCTCGGCCCCAGTGGGGAGGCTTGAGTGGGTCCCCCCGTCACAGGTGGGCGGCAGCTCTCTGTGCGTCTCTGAGACGCGTGGAACTCTGAGAACAGAACCCCCTCCCCAGGGTTTCACCGCTGAGTGGTCCCTCCTGGCTGGGGCTCTACTCCCCACCTGCACCCTCGCTGCCCCTGGGATGGAACGTCCTGGGAAAGGGGGCCTTGACCTCGCCATCCACTCCCCGCCGAGGCTCGGGCGCAGGGGTCATCATCATACCGGCATTCACACGTTCAAGTGAATTAGGTTCATCGTTGCCCGTTCCCTTCCTGACACCGAGCTGCTGCTCTGCATGGGAGCCCGTCGGGTGGCGTGTGGACACCTCCAAGGGCCCGGCCTCGCCTTCCACGCGGCGCCCGCCCGCCCCTTCTGTGGCTCAGCTCCCCCAGGATCCCCAGCCCCTTGCTGCGCTGTCTCGGGCTCCCCTGGGTGGGGGCCTGGGACGGCCTCTAGAGGTCTGACGTGAGCCTCCTGCACCTGAGTCGCTCCGTTTCCTGGAAGGTGCATCCGGGGTCCTGGTTCTCAGCAAGCCTTGGTGGAGGCGGGGGGTGCCCTGGGGAGGCCGCGCTTCCAACGCCCACGTGGCGGTTCCCAAACAGGAGAGGCACTCAGACAGCCCGCCCGTCCCCACCAGCCTCAACCTGGGAGTCCTCGTGGGACAAGTCAGTCACTGGGCTTGGGTGTCCATCGGGTGTCTCTGAAGTGCTTGAATCGGTTGCTCTTCTCCGCTGGGTAAACGATCCCTTGTCCCTCTGTTGACACTGCTGATTTGCTCAGCAAACTCTTTGCCCCGCAGGCAGCATGAAAGTCCAGCCTCAGCCAGCCCTGCCGAGGCCTGGGGCAAGCAGGTCCCATGTCATCACGTTGGCCTTAGGGTCAGGGCAGCGGGCCAGGAGAGGGGCTGGGGGTCTGAGCCGCGCCGCACGGGGGACAGGCCGCTGGAGGCTGGGCGGGCACTCGGGGTGACACGCGGGCCCCAGGCTGGCCCTCCTCCGGGGACCCTGCCGGCCTCCTGCTTCCTTCACCCCTTGATCCTGGGTCAGCTGAGCTGCCAGCCTACTGCCTGACCCCAGGAGGCCTGCTGGACAGGCAGCTGGGTCCTGGCGGGTCATCACGGGTCCACCGGGGGATGAGTGTGAGAGGAGGTAGGCGGCTGCCCCTGGAAAGCTGTCGGTGCCCCCCTCCGTGTGAGAGGAGGTGGGCGGCTGCCCCTGGAAAGCTCTGTCAGTGCCCCCCCTCCCGCAGGGACCCGGGGCTCGGGGACCTGCCTCCCACCGTTTCCTCTCGGTTTCGGTTGCTGGTAAGCGGAAACTACACGGTTACTGGAAATGACAGGTCTAGGGGAGAAGCCAGAGTTTTGAGTGTGTGTGTTTTTCCCTGAAAGCTTTTCAGTACAAGAGATACTGGGCTAAGACCGGGCTGAGGCGGGGCCTGGGGGTGGGGGGTGCTGGCCCCACTTCCGCCCCCAGGGCCTCCGTCTCCCCTCTGACCACGGAGAGGGCTGAGGGAGGTGACTGCCTCTGGGCCTTCCGGGTCAGCCTGAGGGTCTCTCCTGCGCTCGCCAGGCTGGTTCCGGCTCCCAGGGGTGGCCGCACAGGGCAGGGCTCCCCTCACTTCCCCCTCCACGGCTCAGGATGAGGGTGGCCTTGGGCCTGACTGAGAGCCAGACGGGGTGGGGGAGGCCAGGCAGGGCTGTGTGTCCCGGTGTCCACGGTGGCAGGGGCCTCAGGCCATGATGGCTTCTGCCCGGGGGTCCAGGGCCCAGGCCCGGCCCAGCACGGCGCTCGGCAGGCATCTGGGACATGGCCTGGGTCAGGGCTGGACCCAGCTAAGCCCATCCGGGTTTCTAGAAGGCCTGGCCTCCAGGCCACAGGCAGGCACGGTCCACGTCAGCTGCCCGGCCCTGTTCCAGCTCGCTGCTCCCGCCAGGCTGGGAGAGCGCTGTACTCTACAGCACAGGCCATGGTGGGCTGTGTGACCGGGGGCTGCTCACCCGCCCCTCTGAGCTCCCCTGTAAACAGTAACACACGTGGGTCCCGATGGGACATATCAGCGTGGCTTCACTCCACTCTCAGGCCTGTTCCCAGTGCTCCCAGGCCTCATCCAGAAGGCTCTCTAGAGACCAGCCCAGCCCCGGATTTGGGTGAGGTCATGAAGGGCGCTCATGGCTCAGACGATAAAGCGTCTGCCTACAGTGCGGGAGACCTGGGTTCGATCCCTGCATCAGGAAGACCCCCTGGAGAAGGCAATGGCAACCCACTCCAGTACTCATGCCTGGAAAATCCCATGGACGGAAGAGTGTGGTAGGCTACAGTCCGTGGGGTGGCAAAGAGGCAGACACGACTGAGTGACTTCACTTTCATTTTCACGGAAGGGCACAAGGTCGTGGCCAGCCCAAGAACCTCCTGCTTTCCCCGTGGAGAAGAGTCTCCCCTGAGCCCAGAACAGTGCGGGTCTGTCTCTCAGCAGGTCCACGCCAGCCTGGGTGCAGCTGCCAGGGTTGTGTCTCCTGGTGTCTGCTGTGGTCCCATGCCTTGGTGACTGTGCTGAGCCTGGGGTGGGGGCCAGGGCGGCTGCGGGCTTGTGGGCAAGCCTGGGGACACGGGGCCTGGTGGTCTGCCTCGCACAGGGGTTGGGGACTGGGCAGGTGGCGAGCCTGAGCTGGGAGAGGCGTCCAGGGAGAGGGTCTCACAGGAGCCTCATCAGGGCCTGCTCTCCGCTGGCCCGCCCAGCGGCCGGCGGCTGTGGGCTCCGTGCTTCCTCTCTGTCCCTAGAGCCGGACAGACAGGAAGGAAGGCCACATGAGCTCTTGTGGCTGAGGGTGGTGACAGGTGTCCGGCGTTGGTGGGCCCCCTCCTGCCACACGGAAGGGGTGTGGGGAAGCCGGGGCCCAGGGCAGCCCCACCCCGCCGGCTGGGAGCTCCCCGATTCCCAGGCTTCTCACTCAGACACCGCCCCCACTTCCAATCCAGGGTTTTGAGTTTCAGCAGATCTTGTGGGGTTGTAAGAACACATTGTCTGCTCCGGCCCTCCCGGTCTGGGAGATCAGGCGGTCAGGCGAGAAACCCAGGCCTCCAGGGTGGGGGAGGGGGAAAAGGAATGGGGTGCGGAGGCCCCACACCCCCTCCTCCACCCAGGGAGCTCCTGCTGGCCTCCCAGCTGCCTCCAGGGGGCGCTGTGCTCTGGCCGCCCCCAACCCTCACACCGAGGGCCTGGAGTCTGACCACCACTGGGGACAGCAGAGGTTAAGAGCTGCATTCAAACCCAGGTAGTGCCGTGGGCATAACCTGCCAGAGCCCTGGTTTTCTCATGTGTACAGTGGGCCAGTGTCCCTGCAGGCCCATTTTGAGAAAGAAGTGAGATAAAGCCTGAGTACAGGTCCGGGAGCAGGGAGGGGGGTCCACAGTGTCTTCGGGGACCTGTGTCGAGGGGGGTCCTCAGTGTCCTCCCACGCTGCATTCTCAACTGGAGAATGGGAAGAAGCGGGGCTGCTCTGAGTGTCCGCTCGGGTCGGCGGGAGAGGATGGGAGCCACCGGGCAGGCCTCCCCTCTCCCCGCACCGCGGCACAGCTGAGCAGAGGCGGGCACTTGCAGGATCGTTTCTGGCTTTGGCTCGGATCTCAGTCTGTGGTTGCTGACTTAATTAATCGAGTTTTGGATTAAGCGCCGCCCCCCCCCCCCCAC
>NW_011476352.1:2788-3914 GCF_000754665.1 Bison bison bison | reverse complement strand
CATGGCGCGGGCCGCACGCTCATCGATCCCTTCCCTTGGTTGTATCCAGTGTCTGGGGCACGGGTCTGGCTCCGTCTTGTGGCGAACAGAGCTCCCCGGCTGCTGGGGGGGTCCCCTCCCTGGCCTCCCAGAGGTGGGGCTGCAGGCTCGACCACGTGGGTCTCAGGGGGCTGTTGGGGTGAGCCCTGGGTAAGGACACCCATTCCCACCTTTGTCCAGCTCCTGGCTCCATCTTTGGGGGTGATGGTTGGGGAATTAACCCAGCAGAGCAGGACCGCGGGGGTGGAGTGGGCAGCAGGCTTTTCTTACTCTCCCAGCAGCCCCCAGGGTTCTCGGGACAGCATGTTGGCTGTACCTTTTGCAATGTCTGGAGGGGCCGGCCAAGCAGCGGTGTGCCTGCCCGTGGGTGGGCCTGGGTCGTTCTCTGCCCACTGCAGCTGGGCCATCTCCAGGAAGCCGCTTGACCTCTGCCTTTCCATCCCTTCAGACGGGCAGCCACTTCCCACGTCGAGGGTGGGGCAGCTCTGATCGCCCCCGGGGGGTGGCGAGCCGCAAGCATTGTTTTCCCCGCAGTGGGAAAGGTGGCTTCCCGGAGGACCGCTTCCGTCCACACACAACACAAAGGGCTTCCCCGCGCTCCTGCGCTTCCTCTTTCCAGCCTATTCTAAACCATCCAGAGGTGCAACTTGGGAGAAAAGAGGCAGACAAAGAGCCCCGACCCCGGGAGGAGCTGCTGGGCCCAGTGGCTCCACGTCCCACCCTGCCTGGACCCCCTTCCTCCTCTGCAGCTGCTGCCTGTTCTCCACTGAGGGTCAGCTGCTGTTGGGGGTTGGGGTCTGTCTGCCTCAGACCTGGCTGGACCTTTTCCGGGGTCCCCTGTCCCTCTGCAGCCCTGGCTGCTGCTCGCCTCCTCCCTGAAGCTTGGGAGCCAGGGCAGCGCCCTCCCCTGCAGCTCTGAGCCGCCCCAGCCCAGCGGCCGTGCGGGCTGGAAGCAGACCGCAGCTCAGCCAGGCGCCGGCTGGGTCCCTGCAGTTGCTTCCTGGGGCAGCTGGGGCTGCAGGTGGTGGGGTGCTATCTCACAGTGTGACCTCCAAACTCGTGCAGGGCTGGCCAGGCTCCGGGCTGC
>NW_011476352.1:903-2643 GCF_000754665.1 Bison bison bison | reverse complement strand
CAAGACAGGAGAGGGCAGAGGGCCGTCGTCTAGGTGCCCTCGGGCACGGCAGAGTCATGGCTCAGACAGTGGTCTGGACCAAGGATGCTGAGGGTTTGAGAGAAACCTGGAGCCCCGCCCGCTGCAGCTCTTACCCTGGGGCCGTTGGAGTCCCTGGGCACCCCTGGCTTTTGTGTCTCCCAGGGGCTCCGTTCCTCACAGCTGAGCTGTCCTGGTTGTGCCCAGTGGGGAAGGACCCCAGGATGGGCACGGTGGGTGGGCACAGTGGGGGAGGCCAGCAGAGGCCACTAAGCACCACCCCCAGTCACTGCGCACCCCCCCACCTGCCACGAACACAGCATCCTGGAAGCTGTGATTCCCTACTGGGATTCGGGGCCCTTGAACCAGCCTCTGCCCAGAGGGGCTCAGGACCCCTGGCAAGCCTTGTCCAGGAGCACAGGTGGACTCCTTGACCTCGCCCCCTCTGAGGGAGGAGCTGGGGGCTCAGAGTCTGTCCGATGCACCCCCCCTCTCCTGGCCTCAGTCTTCCTGTTCCATAAGCCGGCAAGAGCCTCCTCTGCCCAGTCTGCAGATGGCCCCAGTCACCCGGGCTGGGCTGGGGGTATGAGAACCTCCCGGTCAAGCTGCCCCGAGGTGGACGGGCCTGCCTGCCTGGTGGTGGGCCTTAGTGGTCTTTGTTTGGCATCCTGGACCACTTCTGGGGAGGAGGGGGTACCCTGACGAGCCATCCGTGCTCCCTGGCCCCCCTCTTCGGGGCCGCGGTGACACTGTGTTTGTTGGAGGGTCCTGGGCAGAAAGCCTGTGAGCGAGGCAGTCTGGTGTGGGGAGGGTCTTCTAGCAGGCACCCCACTGCAGGCAGACTGGGGCTGGGCGTGGGGGGTGGGAGGGGACTTCGGCTGCAGCAGGTAGGACCCCAGGCCCTGACTCAGCCCCCCGAGGATACGGGCTGCATGGCTGGGAGTCAGGGACATGCATCCATCCCTGTCTGCGTTGGGTGGCACAGTCCCTGCCCACCTTTGGGGCACAGGCCCCGGGCCTGCAGACGTGGCCTCCAGCCATGGGTTACCGGCTCTTGCGCTGATATCCCAGGCCCCAGGCAGCAGGGTCGGACGGGGCCCTCCGTGCTGGGGAGCCCTGTGTCCCCCACGGCTTTCCTTAAGCAGGTGCCCGGGCCCTGGTGGAGCCACCGTCCCCAGGGACACATCGGTGAACTGTGTGCAAATCCAGTCCGGCGGTGTTGGCTAGAGTGAGAGTCCCCTGTGCCCCAGATGCCCAGGCCACCTCTGCACTGGGCCTTCTGTGCCCTCGATCCCCCAACTCGCATGAAACGCAGGCCTGGCAGGCAGTGCCCATCTGTGCCACAGAGCCCCCCAAAAGTTCTTCTGATGGACTGTCTCGCCCATCCATTGGTGGTGCCCCTGGATGCCCCTCCCCTGGGGCGCCTCTGTCTGGCCTGCAGAAGGAAGGGGGCGGCACACCCCCGATGACCCCCGTCTGCACCCCCACCCGGCCAGGGCCCTGTGCTCACCCAGCTCTGCCCCGCTCAACCCCCCACTCAATCACAGACTCCTCGAGGGCAGAACCCATTGAGTCCTTCCTCGTGCTGAGTCCTGCCTTGGAACTGCGGGTAGAGAGAGCTGTCATCTCTCCCCTGGGGGTGGCAGATGGCTCGCTTAACTCAGAAAGGAAAACAGCATCATTTAGCATTAGTCCCGGGTGAAGGGGTGAAAGGTCAAGGCA
>NW_011476352.1:0-594 GCF_000754665.1 Bison bison bison | reverse complement strand
GCTGCCACCCCCCACCCCGGGTGCCGCCTCTCTGCAGTTCTGATCCTGGAGCCCCCAGCCACCACCTGACCCTCAGCTGCTGTTGGCCGTGGTGGGCCAGGACACTCCACTGGGCTATGTGTGGGCCAGAGGAAAGGCGAGTGGAGGAGGAGACACTGAAGGACCACTTTCAGAGGGGAGCAAGGAAGGGGAAGCTGCCACGGGCCCCCAGGCGCCAGGAGCCGAGTGGCACGGTGCACGGGGGGGTTCTCGTCCAGCCTCAGGGTCCCCGACGGCCCCTGGCCCGGAATCCTGAGGCAGGTGTCGGGCACGACTTTCCCCTCCAAGCACAGGCCCCTGTCCCTGCCAGGCACTTAGGCTGAGCTGCCAGGACAGGTGTTCAGGACCGAATGGCCACAAGGGACTTGGTCACTGGTGCCAGCGGACTGGCCGCGTCTGAGCAGCCTCACGGGCTCTCTACCTTCTCAGGGAAGTGCGGGTGCCGTGGGCGCCTCCCCAGGAAACCCTGGCACTGCAGCCAGGGTGGGGGGCAGGCGGGGACACGTCTAGGCGAGGGGGGAGCATGGCTGGAGGCCGCCCAGAGCAGGGACAGGC
>NW_011476351.1:10395-12303 GCF_000754665.1 Bison bison bison | reverse complement strand
GTTGGATGGCATCACCGACTCAATGGACATGAGTTTTAGTAAACTCCAGGAGTTGGTGATGGACAGGGAGGCCTGGCGTGCTGCAGTCCATGGGGTCACAGTCAGACGCGACTGAGCAACTGAACTGAACTGAATAATAAGTCTTAAAGTCAGGGAGTGTAAGTCAGGCAAAACTCTGTCTTTTTATTCAAAGCTGTTTAGGCTATTTGGGTCCTTTGAATTTCCGTATAAATTTTAGAATCATCTTAGTCAATTTCGACAAGAAAAGCTTGGTGGCACTATGATTGGCAATGTGCTAAATGCCTAGATCAGTTGGGGAGGAATTGACATCTTAACAATACTGTGTTTGCTGATCCATGAACACAGTATACATCTCTCCATTTATTTACATCTTTAAGAGTCTTTGGATTCCCTAAGTTCTCTCAGCAAGTTTTCTGTTTTTGGTATATAAATCTTACATGTCTCTTGTCAGGTTTGTCCATAAGTATTTGATATTTTTAATGCAATTATAAATGGTATTATAATAAGTATATGGAAATGCAATCAATTTTTGATAAATTGACCATGAGTCTTGAAACCTTACTAAGCTTATTTATTAATTTGAGTAGCTTTTAAATAAATAGATTCCATAAGGATTTTCTATGGAGACAATCATGTTTTACTTCACCCTTTCTAATCTGAATGCATTTTCTTTCTTTTTTGTTCTTGCTGCACTGGCTAGAATCTCTAATACAATGTTGAATACATGTGCCAAGAGGACATCCTTGACTTGTTCTTGATCCTAAGGGGAAAATATTTAATTTTTCACCCTTAAATATGATGTTAGCTATAGGTTTTTCACAGATGCCCTTTACCAAATTGGGGACATTGCCTTCTATTCCTAGTATACTGAGTTTTGTTTTGTTTTATTTTTTTTTAATTAGTGTACCAACTTTGTCTAGTTGCAGTGAGTGGGGGCTACTCTTAGTTGCGGTGCATGGGCTTTGCATTGTGATGGCTTCTTGTTGCTGAGCACAGGCTCCGGGTGAGCAGGCCTTAGTGGTTGTGGCACACCGGCTCCAGAGCATGGGCTCAGTAGTTGTGGCACATGGTCTTAGCTGCTCTGGGGCATGTGGAAGCCTCCCAGACTAGAAACTGAACCCATTTCCCCTCCATTGACAGGCAGATTCCTGTCTACTGTACCACCAGGGAAGTCCCTAACAACATTTAATACATTGTGTTTTCATTTTCATCTAGTTCAAACTACTTTTTAAATTTCTCTTTTGATTTATTCTTTAATGCATGGGTTATCTAGATGTGTGTTATTCAGTTTTCAGTTACTTAGGGATTTTGCAATTATCTTTCTATTGGTTTCTAACTCAGTTCTACTGTGGCTAGAGAACATACTTTGTATAACTTGAATATCTTAATACTTATTGAGATGTATTTTTATGGGCAAAATTATAGTCTGCTTTGTAAAAGTTCTGTGTGCACTTAAAGGGAAAGGAATGTGTACTCTACCGTTATTTAGTGGAGTGTTCTATAAAAGCCGATTAGGCCAACTTGCTTAATAGAGTTGATCAGATCTTATGTATCTTTATTGATTTTCTGTCCACTTTTCTATCAAATACTTAGAGTATTGTTGAAATCTCCAATTATAAATGCTGACTTCTCTAATTCTTGCAGTTTTAAACAGTTGATTATCTTTTAAAGAGATCCAAATAATAAGAAAAATGTTTATTGCTTCCTGAATTCTGCTTCATGAATTTTGAAGCTCTATTATCACATGCATAAGCACTAAGGATTAGTTTGGATTCTTCTGATTAGTGTTAGCATGGTACACTATGCTTTTTTGTAGAAATTGACTAAGATGATTCTAAAATTTGTATGGAAATTCAAAGTGTTTTTAAAAAATCCTTTTTATTTTGT
>NW_011476351.1:3070-8847 GCF_000754665.1 Bison bison bison | reverse complement strand
AAGTCACTTCAGTCGTGTCCGACTCTGTGTGACCCCATAGACGGCAGCCACCAGGCTCCCCCATCCCTGCGATTTTCCAGGCAAGAGTACTGGAGTGGGGTGCCATTGCCTGTCTTTAAACCTACTTCAGGGTACTTCGTATGCAATAACTTCTTCAGTTCCTCCTCACTGACTGGCAGTAAAGTGGACGACCGTTTATTGACCGTACAATTTGATCAACATTTCCACTACTGATTCCAGAGACTTCTCTCAAATCTCCTGAATTTGCCTCTGTCCGTTTTCTATCATTCCTGTAACAAACTGCCATAAACTCATTGGCTTAAAACAACACAAAATGTTAGTCTTGTAGTTGTGAAGTCCTAAATGGCTCCCATTGGGCTAAAGTCAAGATGTTGGCAGGTATGGGTTCGTTTATTTATTTTTTTTTATTTTATTAATTTTGTCTGTGCTGGGTGTTCGTTGGCGTGTAGGCATCGCTCTAGCTCTAGCGAGCAGGGGCATCTCTTCGTTGTTGTGTGCGGACTTACCGTGGAGGCTTCTTTTGTTGCCAAAACAGGCTCTAGGTGTGTGGGCTTCCGTAGTTGAGGCATAGGGTCTACTGTTTTATCCTCCGTGAAAGCTAACGAGTTAGCTGGCCATGGTGTTATGCCTGCTGGTAGAAAACATGAGTCTCCTGGGTGAGAGACAAAGGACTGGAATACTCACAGCGTTAGTGGCAGCCAGAGTATCAACATTTCCACGAGTTCCCTAAGCCTCAGTCCCCACAGGGTGTTGCAGAAGGCCAGATAAATCCTGCGTGTGCAGTAGGTTCCGTTATAGGTGAAGCACCCCTAGCTTATGGGTGTCGACTCTTTCATAAAGGCTAGTAAGCCTGCCTGATCCTTGCCTTGAGGAAGAAGTGTCTTGAGCATAATTTCCAGTGTAACTTGCCCTTTGCTCTGGAGAGGGAGGCTCTATCTTTTGAGGCTGTTCACTATATAAATATTCAAAAAGATAGTTTGGAAAAAAGGCAGTCTTTGGTCTGCTTGAAAGATATACAGAAATATGAGATTTGTGGAGGATAGTCTCCCAATAATCTCTCAAGTCCCTTTTAATCCGGAACTGATATAATGGGCTCTACCCCTGGCTATGTTTTTGTTGAAGCAACCTGGCCATTTGCCGTGAACTATGTTCCACCTTTTGGAATTTCCTAATTGTATTCTTGTGGTGTTATTTCATAGTTCCCATGTCCATACGTTAATATGAACTGAGAATTTTAGAGGCTTGATCAAAACAGATTCGAATTTTAGTCAAATGTACTTCAGAAGTGGTATTGAATGCTTGTTAATTCATCCCCCCAGATGGCACAGAATGCCTGGTTATCTCTCTTGGTGTGTTGAAGTGTTGTCAACCCAAGGCACAGATTTTAAATCTGTGGATTTGAATTCTATTTCCTTAAATCCATTTCCTTCTCCAGGGGATCTTCCCGACCCAGGGATCTAAGCAGGGTGTCCTGCATTGCGGGCAGACTCTTTGTCATCTGAATCATCAGGGAAGCCCCACATATTTTGGATTTTAACCACATATCAGACATACAATTTGCAAATATTTTTCCCATTCAGTAAGCTGCCTTGTCATTTTGTGGAAGGTCTCAATTGCTGTGCATAAACTTTTTAGTTTGGTATATTCCCACTCGTTTATTTTTGCTTTCGTTGCCTTTGATATTGGTGTCAAATCCAATAATTTATCTCCACCAGTTACGTCTAGGAGCTTACCACCTTTGGTTTCATCAGAAGTTGTATGGTTTGGGGTCTTATGGTCAAGTCTTTAATCCATTTTCAGTTAACTTTGATGTGTGGTGTAAGAGAGCGCTCCAGTTTCATTCTATTGCATGTGGCTGTCCAGTTTTGCCAAACCATTAATTGAAGAGACTGTCCTTTCCCTTTTCATATTCTTGGCTCCTTTGGTAAAAATCAATGGACCATCAATGTGTGGGTTTATTTCTGGATTTTCTCCTCCGTCCCATTGATCTGTATGTCTGTTTTCATACCACAGTCAAGTTCGTCAGCACATTCTTCACCTCACAGAGTTACTTTGTGTGTGGGTGTGTGTGTTTGTGTGTGCGGTGAGAACACTTAAGTTAATTTTTGTATATGGTGTGTGGTGTGGATCACGGTTTGCTTTCTCCTCCAAAATGTTTATCTATTTGTTCCAGCACAGTTTTTAAAACAGGCTTTCCTTTTCCCCATTGAAGTACTTTGTCACTTTTTTCATAAAACAGTTGTCCATATGTGTGCAAATCCGTTTTTTAGACCCTCTATTCTGTTTCATTAATATGTGTGTCTGTACTTACATCCATACCACACTGTCTGAATTACTGTAGCGTTACAGTAAGTCTTAACATTACATAATAGAAATCCTCCATGCTAATCTCTGCTTTGTGTATTCTAGTTCCTTTGCATAGCAATATAAATTTCTAACATCTCTGTTTCCATTTTCACCAAAAAGTCGACAAAGAACTGGTTGAACAAGTAGAGGACAAATGAGTAAAGTGACCAAGTTGACTTCTATATTAGAGAACACCGCACCCATCCTTGGCTGAACACACATTCTTTTCTGGGGACACATGAAACATTCTTCTAGATAGACCATATGTTGAAATCAGACAGAGTACGTTTTCCGACAAGTATGGAATTAAGTTAAAATTGACCCAGAAGGAAGGCGTCAAGAGAAAATGCCTGTATTTTTGAAGACTAAATGAAAGCAGCAGTAGAGGGAGCTATGTAAATTGAGGGAAAAAAAGTGTAGATGCTGAGTTTTCTTGCTGATCCGATGGTTAAGAGTCCGCTTGTCAAGGCAGGGGCCGCTCGTTCAAGTGACCCTGTGCGATAAAACTACTGAGGCTGCGCTCTAGAGCCCGGGAGCCAAACTGCTGAGCCTGTGCACCCCAACCACTGAAGCCTGTGTGCTCCAGAGCCTGTGTTCTGCAATGAGAGAAGCCACTGCAATGAGACGCCCTCGCACCACACCTAGATGGTAGCCCCCGCTTGCCACAACTAGAGAAAGCCCATGCACAGGAACAAAGACCCAGCACAGCCAAGGATATATAAATAAATACATTTTAATAAAGTATACATGCCTCCTTCAAAAACGAATAAAACACAAATTTCCCATGAACATGAGCAACAAAGTAGAACAAACTTCAAATCCTGGACAAAATGATTATTTTCCCCCCTTTCAATCACACTGTTTATTTATTTATTATTGGAGTATAGTTGGTTTGCACTGCTGTGTTAGTTTCTGCTCTACAGCAAACTGAGTCAGGTATACACACTACTATGTATAAAATAGATAGCAAATAAAAAGTATAATTTTTAAAAACGAACGACTGTTATGTACAATGGGTGGCAGAAATTTATGACTAGATATTTTCATTCTATACATTACGTGTAAGTAGGCCTCTGAAAGGCATAGCCTATGGGTATTATGGTAAAAATCACTAAAAACAATTTCCTATCTTTCCCTTATCCCCCTGTGCTGACCTGGTCACCCCAAATGGGGCTGTGTTTACAGGTGTCAGTGTCCTTTGAGGACATGACCGTGGACTTCAGAAGAGAGGAGTGGCAGCACCTGGACTCTGCTCAGAGGTTCCTGTACCAGGACATGACGCTGAAAACTACAGCCACCTCCTCTCACTGGGTATGCACAGCTACCCTGTGACTCTATGAGTGTTGTAGCCACGCGTTCTGGGAAACAAACTCACTCAGAAGGACAACGCAGATAGTGGAGTGCAGTTTATTACACCGGCAGGCCCAAGGCAGAGTCTCCTCTTAGCCAAGGACCCCGACCAGCATTTGTGAAAATCTTTTATTCCCATGTGTACGTGTCTGAACCCACCACCCCAAATTCCTTGAGACTTACATAAACCAAGGAAAATGCAATCCCAATAACCCCACCATTCACGTGCTATGCGCTCATGTGCTCAAACAGTCAAACAATTAGCCGATACTCAATAAACCCAAGGTTACACTCTGATAGATACAGAAAAATTTATGGCCTGTCTGGAGGAAGGGGTGATCAGTGTATGTTTTCTCTTAGGTGATGAGTAACCCAGATACGATCTTCAAGGCTCCCCTGCCTGAAGGGGGTCTTATCCTTCTGTTGTTGTTTTCACAGGCACTAAACACAGAGTTCAGAGTCCATTGGAAAGGTGGCTGAGCATGATCAGCATGAATAGGCCTAAGATGGAGTCCAGGCCCTATGAATTCCTTCTTCATTCCCCCTCTTGATGCTCTTAACTCATATTATGAGCATCATTCATAGGGATATATTGCACCCTGGCTCTCCGACCGCCAATTTGGGAGAATGACATCAACCTTCGGGTTACAAAGTTCATTATACATTGTAAAATTCAGGGTCCACAAAGCAAAACTATCAAGGCAACTATAACAGTGGTAAATATAGTTTTCCACCCATTGCCCTTCACCCAAGATAGGACCGAAGTCCAGAAAGGAATGTTTTCATTTGACATTGCTTTTACCTGGTTTTTCATGTCATCTAAAGCAGTCGATACGTTGCCAGATAAGTCAGGAATGTATACACCACATTCAACCTTAATTATAGCACTGGTCTCTCCTTGAGCAGCTGTGAGTATGTCCAAAGCCATTCTATTATGAATTACCGCTTTTCTCATTTGGATTTGCTCTTCATTTAAGGCTTGGATGGCTTTTGTTCTATCTAGGAGGGCCTGTTTTGTGAAATTAGTCAAGGCCTCTACTTTAATCATGATATCTGTTGTCCCTATAGAGGGTACGAATAAGGCAGCAATATACGCATACCATTGAAACACGGATCTTGTCCACCTAGCATGTAAATAAGGTAGATTTACTGGGGCTTGTTGTAGGTTAGGCTTTTGTTACACTGGCCTTTATATCAAATGTAACCCCATGACCCGAGTCTATTGACTGTAGGTTTTACACCAAGAGAGCAAGGAGAGGTTATGATTGACAAGAGAGAGGAAAGTCTCTTTTTGTCATCCCAGAAAAGAGCAGAGTGGTTTAAAATCTTCTTGGCAGAGTGGTGACACCCACCAAGGAAGTCCATCCATCGCTGACAGAGGCATAGCCCTACATACCCAGCAGTTGGAAGTGTTGTGGAAGTCCACGTAGGAATGTGCCCATGAGATGAAAACATTGTCCTGAGTTGAAATGCAAGTTAAATTCAAAACCACGTCGATGAGGCCAAGCAGCAGGAGTTGATTGTGTGGCTTCATCCTGAAGGGGCTCATCCAGGATCTTCTTTTCCTTCTTCTTAAGGATGGTCATAGTCTCTCGAGGGTCAGTGGGGTCCCTCTGTGCAGTCCACTCAGCGTTTTTTTGGGTCTGCGTGGTATGTTCTCTTCACCCTCGTATGATGGATCCAAGGGACAATACCCGCAACTTTAACTGCAGTAAGGGTAGTTAGAATAACATAAGGGCCCTTTCACCAAGGGGCTAGCCAATCATGTTTCCAATCTTTGACCCATACTTGGTCACCAAGCATAAACTCATGAATCTGTTCCCCAAGGGGGAACGGCACCCTTTCTTGTACAAACTTAGTTACCCGATTTATTACCTTACCCAGTTCCATCTGCTGTGAAATCCTATTCCCCCTTACCTGAGGCAAATTTGTTGACACCTGTTCTATTATGGGAGGGGGCCTCCCATACACAATTTCGTATGGAGAATAGCCTTGGGACCGTGGGGTCATCCTGAGTCTGAGCAGAGCCGTCGGAAGCAAGTCCACCCAGGAGCAGTCAG
>NW_011476351.1:0-1425 GCF_000754665.1 Bison bison bison | reverse complement strand
GTACTGGAGTGGGGTGCCATTGCCTTCTCCGATTAGCCTTGTTGCTGCTGCTGCTGCCGCTGCTGCTAAGTCGCTTCAGTCATGTCCAAGTCTGTGCGACCCCAGAGACGGCAGCCCACCAGGCTCCCCCATCCCTGGGATTCTCCAGGCAAGAACACTGGAGTGGGTTGCCATTTCCTTCTCTGCTTAATTCCAGCATCTCCCTCCCTTTCTTGTCCGTACTCACCGGGAGAGGCGGGTATAGCTTGGGCGGTTTGGCTGGAGCTGGATCCTGGAAGTGTTGGCCAGAGGCGTCTGTCACCGGGATCGGAGCCTGCCGAGGTGGCGGCTCTACGACCTCGGGGAGAGCTGGCGGAGGAGCAGCGGCTGCTGCAGGACTTCACCTGGCCCTGGATCGGGCATTAAGGCGGCCTCCCATCCTGGTGGAGCACTGGGAGGCAGGCGCGTCATTATCCAGTATGGGGGAGGGGTCAGGTCGTCCCCGTCCAAATTCTGTAGAATTTCCTTTTTTATCATCAGTCAATTTTTGTGCCATTAATATTTTTCCCTTTCCCTTCTGGATACAGAGCCTTGTCCAAGTAGGAGGGTCTTGAGCTAACCCTAGCCATGAGTCAATACATGGATATTGATCCAGGTGTCCTGGCTCTCCTGTGACTACTGTATAGACTGCTTCCACTATTTTTAAGTTCATGGTGTTCTCTGGTGGCCATCCTACTCCCATAGGGGCCCATTCGACCTCACAGAGTATGTGGAGGCGGTTAGGCTTCATCTTCACCCCATAGTCTCCTTCAAATCCCTTCTTTAAATTTTAATCATGCACTCCAATACAGTTGCCTTAGATTCACTTCCTCCCATCTTGCTTACCTTCTTCTACTTTTCCTTTTTGTTCTGTCTGCGAAGTTCTCAGTACCCTATGTACTTCTGATAGTTCCACTCAATGACACTTAAATTGCCATTCTGCCTCCTTCCCAACTGGGGTGAGAAGAGCCTTACCTGCCAGAGAGGGAGAAGGGGGATCAGCGTGCCTTCACCTGCCGGTCAGCACAATCGAACCAGAACCCCACGTGATCCAAGACTGTTTCTCCCTTAAAGTCCATTCTGCCTTGGTGGGCTTGATCAGGTGTGGATGAAAACACAGATGGGTTAAATATCCCATGTCCCAGGCCATCTCCAGGAAAGCCAATTCATACTCACTTATGTATCCCCTTCCTTCTAGCCTAACAATTCCAAGGGGTCAAGACTTTCACAGCAGACAGGACACCTCCTGGGGGAGGGCAGAATACGAGCATACAAGGAAAAGTTTCCTATCCTAAAAATCCCCTGGCGGTCGCTGGTAATAATTTTCCCTGAGACAGCGTGGACACACCTCCTAAATGACCTTCACAAATTTCCTTCCTAAACCGTAGCACGCTCGTCGACCTGTGT
>NW_011476350.1:13724-16787 GCF_000754665.1 Bison bison bison | reverse complement strand
CAGGCCCCCCCCGGCAGCCTGCACGGTGGCCACGGGCCAGCACTCCTGTGATTTCGTGCAGGCATTTCTTTGGCAGGAGCTTTGCGCCCCTCTCTGCTTCTCCGTCTGAAGGAGCTCGGGTTTGGGGGTCTGGTTATACCCTCCAAGGCTCTGGTTTCTCCCGGGGGCTCTGTTCTCACACACTGCTTCCTTTTGCGTTCACTTACCACGGGAGGTTCCCACGCAGAGGAACGGGGCCCCCGCCCCCCAGACAGCAGTCCCCGGGGTCACCTGACTCCCTTTCCTCCACGCCCAGACCCCACCGGTCGCGCAGCCACGGGCTGACTCGCCCGCCCAGGCGTGTGCATTGGTGCCTGGTCCTCAAGTCACCAATTCCACTTTTCCTTGTGACTTCCTCTGACCTGGGGGTTAAGACGTTTGTTATTTGATTCCCAGATACTTAACTTTCAAGCACACTGTGAGGAAGGTCCCTCCACAGCCCCGCTGCACAAAGTGAGAGCTGTGGCTCAGCGAGGGCCTGGGCCCGGCGTCCTGCCTGCCACCGGTGTGCAGGGCCAGGGCGCAGCTCACTCCTCTCCTGCACCGGGAGGACCCCCCACCCCACCCCTGAGCACAGCTCCCCCAAGGGGAGCCCACCAGGACTTCCAGGGATTAGCCTGCTGGGCCAGGAGTCAAAGGAAACCCCGGGGGCTGAGGCTCAGGACCCCCAGGAAGCGAGCACAGGAAGCCAGCAGCCGTGGTCAGGCTGCTGCCCACCAGCTGCGGCCCCTTCCCGGAGCTGGCGCTCAGCCCGGCAGCAGGCAGCTCTTGGTTCAGCCAGTAGGGCCGGCCCAGTGGGGCTGGGGGCCAGGCTCCGCGTCCCAGGGCCTGGCTGTCACCGTCCCCCATGTTGTGGAGAAGGGCTGCTCCTGGGAGTGGACGAGGCTGCCCAGGGGCTGGCAGGGATGCGAGGTGAGCGCGGCGGCTCCAGCCCGGTACCCGCCACAGATGCCAGGCTGCAGTCCTCACGGGAATACAGTGGGCTGGATGGTGGCTTGGCCTCGTCCAGCCCCGGGGACAACCTTGGCCGGCCCTCCCGCCCGGTGCTCCCAGCAGCTTCCACTTCCCTATCCCCGCCTCCCGGGGCCGCCCTG
The DNA here is from genome assembly GCF_000754665.1 of Bison bison bison. Lineage (NCBI taxonomy): Eukaryota > Metazoa > Chordata > Mammalia > Artiodactyla > Bovidae > Bison > Bison bison. Next base: position 15,654 of record NW_011476350.1, on the reverse strand, counting down.
CTCAGGGCGAATCAGGAGGCTGCGGGGGGAACGGTCCCCCCTGCCTCTGGGGTGAGCTGGGCCCGTCAGGAAGTGCACCCTGGGCTCTCCCCCCGCCAGCTCTGCCCGCCTCCGTCCTGGCAGCCGGCACGGCACTGAATCCGACAGACAGGCGTGCAGGTGCCCCCCAGGCGGATGCAAGGTAGGCTGACCCAATGCCCTTCCCTCAGGTGGCGCCCCAAGCTCGGGCCTGGGGCAGGGGACGGGGTGTGGGGCAGACCCAGCGGGGCACCAGGGAGTCCTGGCTATGTGGCCTGTCCCTGCTCCATGGCCACCCTGTGCCGGCCTGTTGCTTCAGCAGAGGGAGCCGTGGGGGTCGGCAGGTGCAGGATGCATAGACGTCAGGGTTGGCAGGCAGGGGCCGGCCCGGGGTGCTTTCATTCAGCGCCTCGTCTGCCCCGGGCAGGCGGTGCAGCCCGAACCTGCCGCCACCCTCGTCCCTAGGAGTGTAGCCCGTTCTCTGCGAGCTGGAGGCTTGTCCTCTTGCCGCCACGGATCGGAAGCTTAGTGGGAGGTGGCGGGGTCAGGGTCTCCATCCCCGCTGCCAGGAGGAGGCAACCCGCGGCTGCCCCCAGCTCAGCCTAGCCCTGGAGAGAGGGGCTTCTGGACATGGAGCAGGAGGGAGGTGCAGTGGGCTGTTCCGGCGTAGGGGGGGGGTCTCCTGGTGGAGAGCTGGCTGGGCTCTCAAGAGCGAGGCCTCGTCCGGGAGGTGTAGAGGAGCCCTGACAGCTAGGGCCCAGGGCCCGGGAGCCCACCCCTCCCAGGACACCCGGGCCTGCACCCTCCAGCGGGCCGTCCACAGGCACCCTTCCTGGAGGGCACCGCGTCGCCAAGCCTGACCCGGGCGGGAACGGCCCAGTAGCTGCTGGGCAACTGTTGCATCACCGGAAGAAGGGAGGCTGGGAGGATTGGACGTGAGGGCTGCTGTCCCGCGGGCAAGGAGGAAGTCCCGAAGCACAGCCTGGGGCCCGGGTGCCTGGCACTGGCCCCCTCCCTCACGTGCCTTCCGCCAGCCCCCACAGCACTTGGGGTGTCCTGGGGGGTCGGGCAGGGCCAGAGGAGGGCCGCGGGGCTGGCGACTGTGTCCTCCTGGACACCACCCTGACCCTGGAGCATCTCCACGCCACCCCTGACGCTTACCAGGGTCCCTTGGGAGAGAAAGCCCAGGGCGCCTGGAGGGTCGGCAGCAGGGCCTGGGGAGGCGGGGGGAGATGCTGGGTGAGTCGACGGCAGCAGGGGGCTCCTCCCCCCACGGCCGAGACGGCTGGCCTGGGCCCCCGCGGGCCCGCGGCTCAGCAGCGGCCGCCCCCCACCCCAGCCATGTCCGACTATGAGAACGAGGACGCGTGCTGGAGCGCCCTGGAGGGCTTCCGGGTGAAGCTCATCTCTGCCATCGACCCCGCCCGCGTGACGCCCTACCTGCGCCAGTGCAACGTGCTGAGCCCCGACGACGAGGAGCAGGTGCTCAGCGACCCCAGCCTGGTCACCCGCAAGCGGAAAGTGGGTCAGTGCCGCGGGCGGCCGTACTCTGCCCCCCACCCTGGTCCCCCGACCCTCACCCTGCCTCCGCCCCGTCTGCCTGCCACTATGCCCGCTCCCCACACGGCAGACGCCCCTGGGAGCGCCCCAAGGTGGGGCCAGGCTGGCCCCCTCTGCAGCCTCGTGGGCCACCACATGCGTCCTCTCTGAGTCACAGGAGTGCTCCTGGACATCCTGCAGCGGACGGGCCACAAGGGCTACGTGGCCTTCCTCGAGAGCCTGGAGCTGTACTACCCGCAGCTCTACAGGAAAGTCACGGGCAAGGAGCCCACCCGCGTCTTCTCCGTGATCATCGGTGAGCGGTGGGTGCAGGCCTGGGGGCCCGAGGGGCAGGGGAACCTGGTCCCCTGAT
>NW_011476350.1:10780-11773 GCF_000754665.1 Bison bison bison | reverse complement strand
CAGCGGTCGTCAAGGCAGCCTTTAATGAGCTCCGACAGAAGCGGTTCCTGCTCCTTCAAAGCCATGAGTGCTGACACAGGGGTGTGTGGCTTAGCTTCAGGGATCGTCGCTGGAGACAGGCTGGCTTTCTCCAAGTCTTCCTGCAGCCGCGGCCTCCCTGGCTGGTCACTTCGGGCCAGCTGCCTGGGCTGACCTCAGCGTCCCCATTGAGGAGGGCGGGCGTGAGAGCACATGGGGTGTTCGCTCTGAAGAACATCACACGGCCGTCAACGATTGTGTTCTCGGTGCCAAGTGCGCCCGTGAAACAGGAAACGCGGGAGCAGGGTGGCCGGGGGCACTTCGGGGGAGGCGGTCATCTCCTTTGTTTTCTGAACGGTCCGCACTTCCCGTAGTGAACCTGGGTCGTGTTTACAAACGCCCCAAACGTGAGCGCTGTCCTCAGGGAAGAGGGGAAGGGGCCGCCGCTGGCCCTGCCTGGCCCCTCCGCAGCCTCGTTGCTGGAAATTCTCCCGGGAGCGTTGCTAGAAATCAGACTGTGCTGAGAAGTGAGAGATCGGGAGGGGAAATGAAAGCCAGGGGGAGGTGTGCGTGTGTCCTGGGGCGTGGGGCCAGGCCACGCTCACAAGGAGGCTCAGCAAGGGTCCCACCCTGACGCTTGCCCTGCCCCCTCTGCCTGCAGGCCACCCTGATGCGGGAGGAGCTGCACGCGCAGCATGCACGCAGCCTGCAGGACAAGGACGCGCTGCGGAAACAGGTCCGCGAGCTGAGTGAGAAGGTGGACGAGCTCCAGCTGCAGCTGTTCCAGCGCGAGGGCCAGCTGCTGGCCGTGGAGGGCAAGCTCCGGCGGCGGCAGCTAGACGCGCTCATCCTGGTGGGCCTCCGCAGGGTCAGCCCTGCCACGGGGGTGCTGGAGGGGGGCGGGGGGTGCAGCCACGCAGGAGCAGGTGTGTCCTGGAGGCCACAGAGCCCTGGGGAGGAGCCGCCAGGGGTCCC
>NW_011476350.1:3166-7252 GCF_000754665.1 Bison bison bison | reverse complement strand
CCTTCCGGAGGTGGGGCAAAGATGGGGCGGGGCCTTCCAGAAGGGGTGGGGCTATCACTTGGGGTGACAGATTCTTCCGGAGGTGGGGCTAAGCCTTCGGGGAGGGGCGGGGCCGTGTGGAGGGCCTCACTTTGGAGTCTCCCCAAGGTCTGTGGGACCAGGTCCTCGAAGCGGATCTCCAAGCTCGCCTATCACCAGGGTGTGGTCATTGTGACTTGCCCGGGCTGCCAGAACCACCACATCATCGCCGACAACCTGGGCTGGTTCTCAGACCTGGATGGCAAGAGGTGAGGCCTGCCTGGGCAGGGCTGAGGACAGAGGCCTGTATCCCCCGGGCTAGCCTGGTCCATCCTGAGTCTGTGGCCCCACCCACCGTCCCTGGGGCACCGCCCTTCTAAATGAGATTACAGAGCCCAGCTTCCTTGTCAAGAAATGCATGGTTGAACTTGAAATTCAGATGAACCATGATAACTTTTTGGTGGAAGCATGCCCCAAGTATGCGATCTTCTGCCCTAGGCCATCCCCCTTTGGCCCTGCTTCACTGCCTGACCTCTGCTCTCAATACCAGCCTCAGAGGCAGCAGGACCTGGTGACATGTCCCCCTACCCCCAACAGGAGGGATCAGACTAGGTTGACTCTTAAACAGCTTACCTTTCGCTTTGTGGTTCCTTCCTTGACCCTACAAGGCGCTCCTTCCTAAGTATCTGCTATGGGGTGGGGGTCCTAGCATGCACATTTCTGTCCTCTCTGAGGCTGGCAGGCTGCACCAGATGGGGCAGATGTGAGCTAGTGTGGTCCGGGGCTCTGGTCCTGCAGGTCAGCCTCGCCCCCTTGTGGAGAGCAGTGTTCAGTGAGGGGCGGCGCGCAGTGAGGGACTGTTCAGGGGCCTCTTGACCGGGTGGTCCTGATGCCACACCAGTGCAGGACCCACACACTTGAGCTTGGCCTGGGGTGCCCTTGAGGGCCCGAGACGCAAAACGGCCAAGAAGCGTTACAGCACCTCCCTCTTTCTCAGGAATATTGAAGAAATCCTGGCAGCCAGAGGGGAGAAGGTACGCCGAGTGGCTGGCGATGGGGCCCTGGAGCTCCTTTTAGAGGCTGCGGGGCCCCCCAAACCCACCACTGCTGCGGAAGGGGCTGAGGACCAGGATCCCACCCAGCCCAGCAAGACGGAGGCTAGCTGACCCGTCTTCTGCCTTGGAGAAGGGTGCTCCAGCCCTGGGCTACTCTGGACGTGCCTGTTTTCCATCAATAAACAGACTTCACTGCAGAGGCTGGGACCTGGGGCTCTCCTGTCATCCCTGCCTCTGGAGTCAGAGTGAGTCACAAGCACGCTGGAGGCCGCATCTGAGTGGGAGGGCTGGATGTTGCAGTCTGAGCCCTACCCCACCCCCACCCCCAGGGCTGCACTGTGTGGCCTTGGGCAGGTCTCTTTGCCTCTCTGAGCCTCTGTCTTCCTATTTTCTGATGAAGATGCTCACAGTGCCACCTCGTCAGGAGTTACAGAAGGAAAGACAGGACTCAGGCACAGGGTGGGTCAGCCTTGCCCCAAATGCCAGGACCCAACCGTGATGGCCAGTTAGCCACTGTTCTCCCTGAGGGGCAGAAGCCCCACCATGGGTCCTGTCCCTCTGGCCTTACACAGGAGGCCCCACAGGTCCTTCTGTGCCACCTAGACGCACCTGTGAGCCGGTGCCAACCTCAGCCTTGACCCTTGGCTATCAGCCAAGCAACGTCAGCCAACCAGGCTGCTCACTGTGGCCACAGACAAGCTGGACAGCTGTGGTGGCGAGCGGTTTGGGGGCTGGGGCTGCCGTGTGCTTGTCCCCCCGCCCCCAGGCTGTGTGATTTGTCTCCCAGCCTAGCTTGACTGCTTTCTCAGGATGTTCCTGTGTTTATGAAAGCGTGTTTATTTCCAGAAGTGTTCTGGGCTGTGTGACCTTCAGCATTAATCACCAGCCACAGTCTTACCGGATCCCCACAGGATCCGAGCTCCTGACAGCCGCCCCCGTGGGCACGGGCCTGGGCATTGTTCTCTGGGAGCTGGCAGCCCATGCTCTGTCTTGATTACCCACCCTGTCCTTCCCGTGGCGAACAACCCCCTATTATCCTGCCCAGAACCTCCTGTGACATTTGCGGAGTCAGTCCTGGAGGCTGAGCCAGCCCCCGGGCCTGCTTCTCCACAAAGGCCCTGAGGGATCTCTGGCCTTGGAGCAGCAGCGTGGGGGCAGGGCTTTGCTGCCCACGGAGGGTTGGGGGCCAATCTGGGGAGGCCCAGGGAGCCGACTGGACGGTGAGAGCGCACAGCATCCCAGGAGTGCCCCCAGCACAGACCTTCCTTCCCTGGGAAATTTGGACGTGTTTGCTTGCCATGCCCTTTCCTGTCTGCCTTCCGACCCTGAGCTCCTCGGTCTGAGCCTGGAGGGCAGGGCAGGCCCTGGGGACAGTAGGGCACATGCACCCAAGGCAGGCTCCGGACAGCTCGTGGTGGCCCCCGCGCCCAGAGCCACTGAAAGCCTCCGCACCGGCGGGCAGGCGTGTTGGTCCTGTCTCACTGTGCTTCCCCCCCGGAAACCCCAGGAAAAGCCCCTGCCCTTTTCCTCCCCCCGCCTCCTGACTGACCCCGGCACCCCCACCCCCCCCCCGGGTGGCCTGTGAGCATCAGCGGCTCCGAGCAGCCTTGTCCCCGGTCACTGGCCTCACCACAGTCTGGTCACTGCCACCCTGCTGTCCCTTCGCAAGGCGCCTGGCTCTCTCCCCTTCCTCACCCCAGGCCAGGACCTTCTCCAAAGCCTCAGTTAGGTTTCCCGCCTTGCAGGCTGATTCTTTACCAGCTGAGCCACCAGGGAAGCCCCAAAGCATCACACTAGGGAGTCGAGTGTCTGGGCCACCCTCTGGTGGTCCTGTAATCCTCCAGGTGTGGTCTGGATGTAGAAAGCCTCTGAGGACAGCTGGCTTGGGAATGCTGGCTTCCAGGCCATCAGACAACCTTGTTCCTGCAGGACTGCCCAGAGCCTTCAGCGTTCTGATCTGGCTGGGAGCTGCTGAGATTCGGTGCCCCTGTGTTCCTGCTGGCCGAGTGCCAGGCTTCCTGGGCACTGAGAACTCTCTGGGAGTGAGGGAGGGCTCGCCTTTCCCCGTGGGGGCCTCGCCATCCCCCTCCCTGCATTTTCTCCTCCATCAGAGTGTTCTGACCCCACCCTGCAGGCTCTGCCCACACTTTCCCCTCCAGCCCGGTTCCTCCTAGCCGACCCCAGCCTCCCCACCCCTATGGGTGCCCCCCTTGCTGTCCAGCCTGCTGTGGCCAGTGTAGGGGGGCAGGGAGCAGCAGGTCACCGGGCTGAGGGGAGAGGCCTCTCGTGCCCGCTCCCCGGTCCCCAGGCCGGTTTCCTCAGTGGCGCCTTCCCAGGCCGCTTCGCCAGGCTGGCCTCTGCGGTGGGGGGCGTGGTGTCGGGTCTGCTGACCTCCCTTGCTCTGAGGTGGCCGTCGGGTGCTGGGCAGATGGGCCACAGCTCTGCAGGCTGCTGGAGCCTGGATGGGAGCGGCCAGCCCCTGCCTGGGAGCAGTCAAGATGGAGCCACAGCACCTGGTGGGCTGGCTGGTGCCCCCGAGGCTCGGCCGGGCACCATGCTGCTGGCGTCCGAGGCTCGGGTGCTCTGCTGAGTGGGCGGTCTGATCAGGCCCACCTGCCTGTCTGCCCACCATGCAGGTGGGCACTGGGGTGGCTGTACCAGGCTGGCACCACCTGGTGGTCTGGGGCCCTGTCTGGGGCGGGGCCTCCTGCTGGCGCACTCTGCCGTTGCTGCTGCCTGCACTGAGCGGGTGGCCGGGCAGGCCTGCTGCCGTGGCCACGCCCGTGGGGAGAGGGCTCCTCTCTCCGCAAGGCTGGGGTGCAAGACCGTCCTGTCCTAGCTCCCGCCTCCTGTGGTCCTGGCACCCACAGCTTCAGATGTGGCCAGAGGAATGGATGCTGTTCCAGGTCCCTGCCGGTGCCCCTCTGAGTGCCGGGCTCCAGTGCCCAGGGGTCTGGTGTTCCCCCCTCCCACGAAGCCTCCTGGACGCAGCCTGGGACCCCTCGGGCTCCCC
>NW_011476350.1:0-2573 GCF_000754665.1 Bison bison bison | reverse complement strand
TTCCAGAATACCATGTCTGTAGCCAAGACTTAGGGCCCAGAGATGCAGGCAGGGAGCCAGGCAGGCCCCCGTTTCCATCTACCCTTGGTCAGCAACCCCTCCTGCATGCTGGGAGGTGGTGGGGCTCCCAGCAGGGCGCTGGTCAAGGCCGGGGGTGCAACACACACCCAACTGCCTGCCGCACTGTGTCCCCAAGACCTCTCCCCGTCCCCCGGTGGCACAGAAGCCCCAGGGCTTCACCATGTGGACCCGCCAGACCATCCTGGTCAAAGTGGCCTGGAATGAAGCCTTCTGGGCAGGGCCCGGGCTGCCTCAGCCCAGGAGAGGCCGGAAACACCTGGGCTCCAACCCCAGCGTCCCCACAGGCCGTGTGTCCCTGGGGCTGCTGCTTCACCCCCCAGAGCCCTGGCCCCCTCAGTGATGGGCACAGCAGGGACAGAACCCATGGCAGGGGTGGGTGGGAGGAGGGGCAGCCTGGGTGGGCCAGTTTGCTGACCCAGGTGAGGCCGCCACTGGGCCCCCAAGAGGACAAAGACCCTCGCCAGCTCCCATCCCAACACAGATGACATCCACTTGGCAGACTTTTATTTTTTCAGGAAAAACAAGAACAAATGTACCTCTTGGGTTGGAAAGGACCCGTTAACATGGCAAACACACGTGTGAGCAATAAATACGCACCTACGTTCAGGCGTGAGGGTGGCCCAGCCCTGTCCTCTGACCCCACATCCGCCACCCCACCCTCGCTCTTGGAGGCCCCCTGAGCTCCCCAGGCTGTACAGAGCGGCAGGGGTGCAGTGGCCTCCTTGCACTCGCTGAGCAGGACCCTGGGGCTGGGTAGGGTGCCAACCAAGAGAAGGAGCCGCCTCGTGCCGGCAATGGTCGCGGTCTCCCAGGGGGCCTGTCTTCTGCCCGATCCCTAGGGCGGCCCACCCCGCAGGAGAAGGGGGTGATGTCACTGGCCCTGCGAGGTGGGGTGGGGGCTAGTTGCTCCACCCGCCCTGCTGATGGCCGGTGGGGCGGACCTTTCCCAGCTGGTGTGCCCAGAACCAGGCCGGCTCAGTTCCTGGGCTCCTGGGCTTGGAGTTGAGGAATGTGGCAGGCCTCCCGGCCCCGCAGGCTCATGACGACATGCCTGGTGGGGCCCGGGGGCCTGTGTTGGAGGAGCACTGCCCTCTCAGGCTGCAGGCTTTCCGAGTCTGCCTGTGTCCTCCTCCTCCAGCCCCAGAAGGAAGCAGGGGACAGGGCCTGGGAGGGGAGCCCTCCCCAGGGGTGAGGCTGAACTGGGGTGAGCACGCCTGTGCTCAGCATACCAGGGACAGCTTCCAGAGAACAGAAATGCCTGTCACTGGTGGCCCCAGAGAGGAGGCTTCAGAGACGCCTCTGGGGGTTGGGGGGGTGGTGGGCAGCAGGGCTTCACATTTGGCCGGGCAGGGGGCAGGGAGAGAGTGGAGAGGATCCGGACAGCACCGGGGCTTTGGAGCCGACATGCTGAAGCCCGGCCCGGGGCAGGGCGAGGGCGAGGGCAGGGCTGCAGGAAGCCGCGTACCACGTGGGGTGAGCGCGGGATGGGAGTGAGCCCCGGCCCGAGCCCGCTGCCCTGGGTGGGGGCGACAGAGGGGGCTGGGTGCCCGGCGTCCGGCGCAGTGGCGGGGCCGCGTGGCTCAGAGCCTGCCCTCAGCCGCGGCCTCAGGAGGCTTCTAGGGGGGAAGGGGGTGTAGGCATCCTGGACGTTGGTGAGCACACCCCACCCCAAACCCGTCCAGGACTGAGGGGTGGGGGCCAGGCCTGGCTGTGGGCGCCTTAGCTGGCACCGGGCTGGCACTGCTGCCGGGACTCCGGGGGCCCGCCCACCTCCTGCTCCGGGCTCCCGGCAAGGTCCACCCGCTGTTCGTCCATCCGCTTGGCCTGGACCCTCTGGATGAGGCTGAAGAAGTCCTCATCGGGCATGGTGGGGCCACGGGGCGGCACGTCCGGGGGCGGGCAGCGCTGGTCGTCGATTCTGGAGGACTGGGCAGATACACACGTGCAGGTTGGCACCTCGCGTTCCCGCCTTCGGGGCCCTGGCCCAGGGCTCAGGCACCTCAGGGACCGCTCCAGGCGGGGGCCACTGTCCAGTGGCAGTGCCCGCTCAAGCCTGAGAGCCACTCAGGCCACCTTGGGCCTCCCTGGGCATCAGCTCCCGGAGGCAGACCTGGGAGCCAGGACCCCAGAACGGCCTTGCAGGGAGCCACAGGGTGTGACCGGGCCGGACACGGGGCGGTGCAGGCAGCCTCCCAGGTGTGCTCCTGGGGCCCCCAGGCCTGGGGTGTTCTCGAGCGGCAGGGACAGGGTAGGGCAGCGTGGAGCTCCCCAGGGCCCCGTGGAGTCAGGGGGCCCAGGGGACGGTAGGGCTTCTCTGCAGGGGCTGGCGCAGAAGGGCTGGGAGCCGGCGCAGTCCCCGGAGCGCACGTGCGTGTGGGCGGGGGGCTCGGGGGTTCTCGGAAGGGGCTGGTTTGGAGGCTCCGCGGACTCGCCCAGGGCGGTGCTGTCCTCTCCTCTGTGGGGATGAATGTCACACTGGAAACTTCCCAGCT
>NW_011476349.1:4000-12103 GCF_000754665.1 Bison bison bison | reverse complement strand
TGACTTGCATGAACTGCTTGTATATTTTTGAGACTAATTCTTTGTCAGTTGCTTCATTTGCTATTATTGTCTCCCATTCTGAAGGCTGTGTTTTCACCTTGCTTATACTTTGCTTTGTTGTGCAAAAGCTTTTAAGTTTAATTAGGTCCAATTTGTTTATTTTTGCTTTCATTTCCATTACTCTTGGAGGTGGGTCATAGAGGATCCTGGTATGATTTTTATCAGAGAGTGTTTTGCCTATGTTTTCCTCTAGGAGTTTTATAGTTTCTGGTCTTACATTTAGATCTTTAATCATTTTGAGTGTATTTTTGGGTATGGTGTTAGAAAGTGTTCTAGTTTCATTCTTTTACAGTTGGTTGACAAGTTTTCCCAGAATCACTTGTTAAAGAGATTGTCTTTTCTCCATTGTATAGTCTTGCCCTCTTTGTCAAAGATAAGGTGTCCATAGGTGCGTGGATTTATCTCGGCTTTCTATTTTGTTCCATTGATCTATATTTCTGTCTTTGTTCTGGTACCATGCTGTCTTGATGACTGTAGCTTTGTAGTATAGTCTGAAGTCAGGCAGGTTGATTCCTCCAGTTCCATTCTTCTATCTCAAGATTGCTTTGGCTATTCAAGGTTTTTTGTCCTTCCATACAAATTGTGAAATTATTTTTTCTAGTTCTGTGAAATGGTATCATTGATAGCTTGATAGGGATTGCATTGAATCTATAGATTGCTTTGGGTAGTAGGCTCATCTTCAGTATATTGATTCTTCTGATCCATGAACATGGTATATTTCTCCATCTATTAGTGTCCTCTTTGATTTCTTTCATCAGTGTTTTATAGTTTTCTATATATAGGTCTTTTGTTTCTTCAGGTGGATTTATTCCCAAGTATTTTATTTTTTTCATCACAATGGTGAATGGAATTGTTTCCTTAATTTCTCTTTCTGTTTTCTCATTGTTAGTGTAAAGGAATGCAAGGGATTTCTCTGTGTTAAATCATGCAACTTTACTATATTCATTGATTAGCTCTAGTAATTTTCCGGTGGTGTCTTTAGGGTTTTTAATGTAGAGGATCATGTCATCTGCAGTGAGAGTTTTACTTCTTTTCCAATCTGGATTTCTCTTATTTCTCTTCTCTGATTGCTGTGGCTAAAATTTGAAAACTATGTTGAATAGTAGTGGTGAGAGTGGGCACCCTTATTTTGTTCTTGAATTTAGGGGAAATGGTTTCAATTTTTTGCCATTGAGGATAATGTTTGCTGTGGGTTTATCATATATGACTTTTATTATGTTGAGGTATGTTCCTTCTATGCCTGCTTTCTGAAGGTTTTTTTTTTTTCATAAATGGATGTTGAATTTGGTCAAAGGTTTTCTCTGCATCTGTTGAGATAATCATATGGTTTTTATCTTTCAATTGGTTAATGTGGTATGTCACATTGTTTGATTTGTGGATATGCAAGAATCCTTGCATTCCTGGGATAAAACCCACTTGGTCATGATGCATGATGTTTTTAATATGTTGTTGGATTCTGTTTCTAGAATTTTGCTGAGGATTTTTATATGTATGTTCATTAGTGATAATGGCCTATAGTTTTCTTTTTCTGTGGCATCTTTGTCTGGTTTTGGTATTAGGGTAATGATGGCCTCATAGAATGAGTTTGGCAGTTTACCTTCCTCTATAATTTTCTGGAAGAGTTTGGGTATGATAGATGTTAGCTCTTCTCTAAAATTTTGGTAAAATTCACCCGTGAAGCCATCTTGTCCTGGGCTTTTGTTTGTTGGAAGATTTTTGGTTACAGTTTTGATTTCTAAGCTTGTAATGGGTCTGTGAAGATTTTCTATTTCTTCCTGGTTCAGTTTTGGAAGGTTATACTCTCCTAAGAATCTGTTCCCTTCTTCCAAGTTGTCTATTTTATTGGCATATAGTTGCTGATAGTAGTCTCTTATGACCCTTTGTATTTCTGTGTTGTCTGCTGTGATTTCTCCATTTTCATTTCTAGTTTTGTTGATTTGATTTTCTCCTTTTTTTCTTGATGAGTCTGGCTAATGGTTTGTCTGTTTTATTTATCTTCTCAAAGAACCAGCTGTTAGTTTTGTTGATTTTTGCTATAGCCTCCTTTGCTTCTTTTTCATTTATTTCTGCCCTAATTTTTATGATTTCTTTCCTTCTACTAACCCTAGGGTTCTTTGTTTCTTCTTTTTTCTAGTTGCTTTAGATTTCAAGTTAGGTTATTTATTTATTTTTTCTCTTGTTTCTTGAGGTAAGCTTATATTGCCATGAACCTTTCCCTTGGCACTGCTTTTACTGAATCCCATAAGTTTTGGGTTGTCGTGTTTTCATTTTCATTTGTTTCTATGCATATTTTGATTTCTTTTTTTATTTCTTCTGTGATTTGTTGGTTATTCAGAAGCATGTTGTTTAGCCTCCACATGTTTGCATTTTTAATTTTTTTCCCAGTACTGACATCTAATCAAGCATTTTGATCAGAAAAGAAGCTTGATGATTTCAATTTTTTTGAATTTACCAAGGCTAGATTTATGGCCCAGGATGTGATCTATCCTGGAGAATGTTCCATGTGCACTTGAGAAAAAGGTGAAATTCATTGTTTTGGGGTGAAATGTCCTATAGATATCAATTAGGTCTAACTGGCCCATTGTTTCATTTAAAGTTTGTGTTTCCTTGCTGATTTTCTGTTTGGTTGATCTATCCATAGGTGTGAGTGTGGTATCAAAGTCTCCCACTATTATCGTGTTACTGTTAATTTCCGCTTTCATACTTGTTAGCATTTGCCTTACATATTGCAGTGCTCCTATGTTGGGTGCATATATATTTATAATTGTTATATCTTCTTGGATTGATCTTTTATCATTATATAGTGTTCTTCTTTGTCAGTTTTCACAGCCTTTATTTCAAAGTCTCTTTTATCTGCTATGAGTATTGCTAGTCCTGCTTTCTTTTGGTCTCCATTTGCATAAAATATCTTTTTCCAGCCTTTCACTTTCAGTCTGTATATGTCCCTTGGCTTGAGATGGTCTCTTGTAGACAGCACATACAGGGGTCTTGTTTTTGTATTCATTCAGCCAGTCATTGTCTTTTGGTTGAGGTATCCAACCCACTTACTTTTAAGGTAATTATTGATAAGTATGATCCCATTGCCATTTACTTTGTTGTTTTGGGTTCGAGTTTATAAACCTTTTCTGTGTTTCCTGTCTAGAGAAGATCCTTTAGCATTTGTTGAGCTGGTTTGGTGGTACTGAATTCTCTTAGCTTTTGCTTGTCTGTGAAGCTTTTGATTTCTCCTTCATATTTGAATGAGATCCTTGCTGGGTACAATAATCTGGGTTGTAGGTTTTTCTCTTTCATCACTTTATGTATGTCCTGCCATTCCCTTCTGGCTTGAAGAGTCTCTATTGAACGATCAGCTGTTATCCTTATGGGGATTCCCTTGTGTGTTATTTGTTGCTTTTCCCTTGCTGGTTTTAATATTTGTTCTTTGTAGTTGGTCTTCATTAATTTGATTAATGTATGTCTTAGGATGTTTTCATCTTGGGTTTATCCTGTGTGGGACTATCTGGGTTTCTTGGGCTTTGGTGGCTATTTTCTTCCCCATTTTAGAGAAAATTTCAACTATTATCTCCTCAGGTATTTTCTCATTCCCTTTCTTTTTGTCGTCTTCTGCTGAGACTCCTATGACTCAAATGTTGGGGCATTTAACATTGTCGCAGAGGCCTCTGAGGTTGTCCTCATTTGTTTTAATTCTTTCTTCTTTTTCCCTCTCTGCTTAGTTTATTTCCACCATTCTTTCACCTCACTTATCCTGTCTTCTGCCTCAGCTATTCTACTGTTGTTTCCTTCCAGAGTTCTTTTGATCTGTTATTGCATTATTCATTATTGATCGACTCTTCTTTATTTCTTCTAGGTCCTTGTTAAACACTTCTTGCATCTTCTCAGTCCTTGTCTCTAGACTATTTATCTGTGACTCCATTTTGTTTTCAAGATTTTGGATCATCTTTACTATCATTATTCTGAATTCTTTCTCAGGTAGACTCCCTATCTCTTCCTCTTTTGATTGGTTTGGTGGTCATTTATCATGTTCCTTTACCTGATGAATATTTCTCTGCCTTTGCATTTTGTTTAGATTGCTGTATTTGGGGTGACCTTTTTGTAGGCTGGAAATCTGTGGTTTCTTTTTATTGTGAAGGTTGCTCCCTGCGGGTGGGGTTGGACTAGTGGCTTGTCAAGCTTTCATAGATAGGGAAACTTGCATCTGTGTTCTGGTCGGTGGAACTGGATCTCTTCTCTCTGGAGTGCAATGAAGTATCCAGGAGTGAGTTTTGGGGCATCTATGGGTTTGACATGATGTTGGGCAGCCTGTATTTTAATGTTCAGGGCTATGTTCCTATGTTGTTGGAGAATTAGCATGGTATGTCTTGATCTGGAACTTGTTGGCTCTTGGATGGAGCTTGGTTTCCATGTAGGTATGGAGGCTTTTGGATGAGCTCTTGTTGATTAATGTTCCTGGAGTCAGGAGTTTCCTGGTGTTCTCAAGTTTTGGATTTAATCCTCCTGTCTCTAACTTTCAGTCTTATTCTACAGTAGCCTTAAGACTTCTCCATCCATACAGCACAGATGATAAAACATCTAGGTTAATGGTGAAACAATTCTCCACAGTAAGGGAGACCCAGAGAGGTTCACAGAGTTACATAGAGAAGAGAAGAGGGAGGAGGGAGATAGAGGTGACCAGGAGGAGAAGAAGGGCAGTCAAAAGGGGAGAGACTGATCTAGCCAGTAATCAGTTCCCTAAGTGTTCTCCACAGCCCAGAACACCTAGAGATTCACAGAGTTACACAGAGAAGAGAAGAGGGAGGAGGGAGATAGAGGTGACCAGGAGGAGAAGAAGGGCAGTCAAAAGGGGAGAGACTGATCTAGCCAGTAATCAGTTCCCTAAGTGTTCTCCACAGCCCAGAACACCTAGAGATTCACAGAGTTACACAGAGAAGAGAAGAGGGAGGAGGGAGATAGAGGTGACCAGGAGGAGAAGAAGGGCAGTCAAAAGGGGAGAGACTGATCTAGCCAGTAATCAGTTCCCTAAGTGTTCTCCACAGCCCGGAACACCTAGAGATTCACAGAGTGAAGTAGAGAAGAGAAGGGGGAGGGAGGAGAAAGAGCTGACGTGGGAGAGAAAAGGGAGAGTCAAAAGAGGAGAGAGCAGTAAAGCCAGTAATCACACCCCTAAGAGAAAATGGATACTGCAGATTAGATTCTTAAAGGTACAAAATTGATAACAAATACCAAAAGCAAAGATTAAAAATCTAGAGTAGAGGTTACACTCTCAAAAATACAATATTAAAAATACAAAATAAACTCAATCATAAAAATTATGAAAAAATATATATATGAAATTTGCTTTAAAAATAGGGTCTTTTTTTGCAAGGTAATAGTAGGTTATAAAAATGAAAATTGAAGGGCCAATAAATAACTTAAAATGAAAACATTAAAAAGTGATAGTAGTAAAAATATATCTAGGAATTTCTCTGGAGCTGTTGTGGGCAGCGTGGGGTCGGTTCAATTTCAGATAGTTTCTTGTTCCACCTTGAGAATACTCAAGGTCTACAGGCCCCTTCCAATACTTAGTCAATTTTAACTACAGGGTTTTAATCTGTTGCATCTGTCACTTCTAGAGTGGTTTCCTCTTCTTTGTTTATTTTGACTTCCTCTCTTTCCAAGTCGCTTCAGTGTCTAATTTTCGCCCTGAAACAAGGGGGCAAAGACTGTCAACTAGTTAGGTTAGGTCACTTAGTTAGAACTTCCCTGGTGGCTCAGACAGTAAAGTGTCTGTCTACAATGTGGGAGACCCAGGTTCAAGCCCTGGGTTGGGAAGACCCCCTGGAGAAGGAAATGGCAATCTACTCCAGTAATATTGCCTGGAAAATCCCATGGACAGAGGAGCCTGGTAGGCTACAGTCTATGGGGTCGCAAAGAGTCAGACACAACTGAGCGACTTCACTTTCACTTTCACTTAGTTAGGTTTACTAGTTCAGTTGTGTTGTGGGGAGGGAGGAACACAGCAAAAAAAAAAAATATCACTGGCATGTGTGAGGAGTGCTTGCAGAGCATGGACCACACTGGGTCTGCTCCAGCTCATGGTGGCATGTGCTTTCTTGATCTACACTGCTCAGGTTTCAGGTTGCTCAGCAGGGTCACTGTCCAAAGTGCACGCTGTGTTTTGTGCACTTCCCAGGTCTGAGCTGCTCAGGTTCAGGTTCTCGGGTACTCCACAGGGGCACAGACTCAGTTGTGTACGTGTTTTGTGCCCTTCCCAGGTCCGAGCAGCTCAGGCAACCAGCTGCTTGGTGAGCACACTGTCCCACGTGGGCCATGCATCTTAATCACCTTCCCGGTCCCAGGCACTTGGTTTCCCAGGTGCATTGTGAGAGCACTATCTCAGCTCACCTCTGGGGAGCTGATCTCAGGCTGTGACCCTCCTGGCAGATGTCAACCGTTCAGGATCCCAGGAAGACTTGGTTAGCAACTGGGAGCCTGCTCACAGTTTGGTAGAGGATGCTGGTCTCTGGGGCTGAGAATGGAGTAGCCCATTGCCTTCCAGCTCTGGCTGTCACCTGCCTGCCTCTCTGCCTCCTGCGGTGGGAGAGGGGCCTGTATGCATCTGGCTAGCTCTCCTTGGTATTCTCTCAATCCTTTGTTCTGTGAGAAGGCCAGGCTGTGCCTTAGGTTAGAGCCTTTTGCTGGAAAGTTCTTTTTTTTTTTTTCTTTTTTCTTTTTCTTCTCTCCCTGGCTATCCCACAGTTTGGGTTGCTATCTCAGGTTAGCTCCCTCAGATTGTCCTCAAGTCATTCAGGCCCGGTCCTTACCCTAAGCGTGCAACCCGTGCCTCCCTGTCCAGCCCCCACTCACTGGTGGCCAACATGAGCATCTGGGCTACTTCTCTGCTGGGAGTTGCAGTTCGGTGCGTATTCTGTGTGTGTGTGTGTGTGTGTGTGTTTCCCTGCTGGTTATGTTGCCCTCTGAGATTCCAAAACTCCCCACAGACCTGCCAGTGAGAGGGTTTCCTGCTGTTCTGTCTCTCTTTTTTGTCTTTTATATTTTGTCCTATCACCTTTCAAAGTGAATGGGCTGCCTTTCTGGGTGCCTGGTGTCCTCCACCAGTGTTCAGAAGTTGTTTTGTGGAAGTTGCTCAGCATTCAAATGATCTTTTGATGAATTTGTAGGGGAGAAAGTGGTCTCCCCATCCTATTCCTCGAATGTCTTGGTTTTTAAACATTTGTATTTACCACAGGATTGACTGTGTGTTGGTTTATGTTATAACCTCCATGTTTGTAGTCATATGGTTCAGTATGAAGGAGAAGGGTTTTAATACATGTTTTGTTAAATACATTTTTTTTGAAAATTATTTCTCTGGACTCCATCATTTTAAAGAACACTCTGTCACTTTTATTTTCATTCTTACTTTTCTTTCTTTATTGTAATTTGTTCCTGGTTACTTTAGTGAGTGGTTGAACTATGACTAGCTCTTGTAGGAATCAGTATCTTAACTTCCATGCATCTGAACTGAAGCACATATGTTTTGAGGTTATTTTATTTTTTCAACCTGGTGTTTAGTAAATTTCTAATATGTGCTACTTTTCGTGTATTCTATTTTAGAAGGCAAAACAGCTGATTTCCCCACCCCCTCAACCCTCCAACTATGCTTAATTTGAGAGTGTTGTGAAAGTAGCAATGACACTATGTTACTACCCCATCACAGCATTCTGAGTTTAGAATAGATGCTGCCAGGACGTCTATAGATTTCACAATAAGCCCCAGACATGAAGCTCATTGAGGTTTAAAAAAATCAACTTTTCAAAGCTCATTTGTGCCAGTCACACTTTTGAAGTCAATGACATACTTTCTTCTCTGCAGTTTGTTTTTGCTCATTTAAGGATCTTGCTGTATCAGGGCCTGTTTTACTTTGACAACTAGTGCTTCTTCTAACCCCTTTGGCAAACAGTGTGGGTGATGCAGAATTGGTTGGGAATGTTTGTGATGGACTTTCATTAAAATGGATGACTTAGCAGAGCCTTTTTGTCATGGTTTTCTTCTTTTTCTTGTGGATTT